>NW_015388112.1:57199-76120 GCF_001527695.2 Protobothrops mucrosquamatus | reverse complement strand
AACTAGAGGTAGGAAACATCCTCAGATCAACAGTTGGGCTTGGCTCATAGAGGATATTTAACCATGTGGGTGAAAATGTTTGCAGTTGCATTCAGACAGCATACTCAGCTGGACATGCTATGGCTGAACATGTGGCACAAATCGAGGAAATGGGTTTATTCAGTAAACCAAGAAATACATGTTGTGCAAATATAGCCATAGACCAGTGATGGCGAACCTTTTAGAGACTGAGTGCCCAAACCGCAACCCAAACCCACTTATTTACCGCAAAGTGCCAGGGGTGCATCAGCATTGTGGTGCCCTCAGGGGGGGGAAGGGAGGCACCTCTGAGTGCCATCTCTGGCATGCAAAAACCAGGGGTGCAAAAATGGGGCACCGTGCTGCAAGGCGCAAACATGGCCGCCGCTGTACCACAGGGTGCAGATACAAGGCACTGCACCACACAAGAATGGGGCAGGGCTAGTGACTATCACACAGGCACTAGCCCCGCCCCATTTGCAGCACGTGCATGCTCGTGGCCCCATGTGTGCACGCACACATGTAAAATGCTTCCCCCTCCCTTTTCTTCCAGTTTGCCAATCGACAATGGTTGGTGACCTCTGCTCTACCACCTCTACTCGAGCTTGCTAGTCAGCCACTTCATCTCCTTTGTGCTGGGCGGGGCTTCTACTCCGGGTGGTGGTGGCAGCCTGATGGACCTGCGCATGCCAACAGAGAGGGCTCTGAGTGCCGCCTCTGGCACGCGTGCCATAGGTTCACCACCACTGCCATAGACAATCCGAAGATTGGTCCAAACCAGCCAAAACTTCAGCAAGATTTAGAAAGGAAGGGATTGTAGAAAAGAAGTGAGGGAGACAGAATACTTGAGAAGAAGACAGTGGGAAACAGCAGAGGGGAGGAGAAGCTGTAAATGAAATGCATCCCAAGGAGGCTGATTTAATACAAGAGGGAGGGGGCACCTGTGGATGGTTGTAGTATGTGGGATGCAACCCCCCGAGCACCCCAAAAGAGCACCCATGATTTTAAACTTCCTCAAGGAATGGAATGGGAGTTTAAGGGGCATTCTTCTTGGAAACATCTCAAAACCCTAATCCCCCCCACACACAAAATAGTGAGCCACTTTTGTGGTGGGGGGTTTTAAGAAGCAAAAGCAGAGCTTTTCTCGCTCCTTTACTCTCTCTAGCTCCCCTCCAAAATGCTGACATTCATGACCCTGCCCTTGTGGCGGGGTCAATCTTTCCAGGGGCCCTCAGAGGCCAATGAGAAGCACAGGCCTGGTTCCAAAATCGAGAAACCCAAAGAAAATCCAAACTTAACATACCTCACAAAGAAGAAGAGCCTGGGAGAAACCAAAATGGATAGCTTCAACTATCTCAGAGGGTATCCTATGAATTTTGCTGCTCTTCCTCACAAGGCAACCGTTTCTGGCTGCCAATATCAGGGGAACAAATGGAAATTACAGTTCCCAGGACCAAACAGTGCTCTGACTGACAAATGCATCTTGATAAACAACACCCCAAAAGTGTCATCAGTGATGATCGACGGCTGCTGCCTGTGGAGATGTCTCCCTTTGATAGAGCTCTTCTCTTTCTTTCCTGCATTTATGCTGCCCTTGTCACATCAATCAGGAGCTGTCATTGGTTTGATAATAGCCCCCTTGACGGTCCTCATTAATTAATAACCCAGAATATATGCCTGGAAAGGGGACGGCATGAACTATGCTACCATGACTTTCTGTTAATGGTCCCTTTAAACTGTCTCTACTGAGCCTCCAGTGACTTGGCCATGAGAGATGGGAGTTGACTGGTGCTTTATAAATAAAATCAGTCTTAATTATGGTGACCTTTTTCCATGTTTTGTAATAGAGCTGTCTTGGCTGCTGATAATAGCATGCACTTACAATCCCATGGAAGGAAAGGAGAATTTCCGTAGGCCCTGAAACCATATTTTTTCCACCTAAAAGATATTCTTGGCCATTTTTCCTCCAGGGCAACATTGAGGCCAAACACAGTAGTGACACTGAAATTACAGATTCTAAACACCCACTGCAAATGTTTCTCTTGGTTAGGAAAAGAAAAAGAAAAAGGAACAAGATGGAAGGATCATTATATACCACATTACAGACCACGTTCATTGTCTGCAAGAATGGGCAATGACTTGCACATATTAATGTTAGCAGTCCTGCATCAGTACAATGCTGCACAGTTCCCTTTCAAGACACAGTCCTTTCCTATGGAGGCAATGCTCATGACTGCCATATGGGCATATGACCATTAGTTTCACAATTGGTCCACTGTTCCAGCTTTAGCCAGGGTTCTCTGCTCTGAGAGTTCTTGTATTTCTAGAGTCATAGATAATTTGAGATTTTTTTAATGAGTACTATCTCATTAAACTATAGTTCATTGAACTATAGCCTCTATCTGTGTGCTTTCTAATACTCATGCTTTCATGAGATGTCCAAGGTTAAGACAACCTATTTTCATAGCGACCTTGTTGTTTGTCTATTGATCAGCCATAACGCATGCCTTTAAATTTAATAATGCTCTGCCAATAGGGAGGAAACAGACAAAAATATCAACATGGATTTTTCCCATGCTAACATATTACCATGCTGCAGAAAAGCATCTCTTTGGAAGTTCTCCTCCTGACATTCTTAACTTATTGCAAAAAAAAAAAAAGGTTACTAACTAAAATCTAGAGCAGTGTTCCGGAACCTAACAGCAGACTACTGTAGATATGTGGAGTTCAGTTCACAGAATTCTCAGCAATGGAATTCTGAGAGTTGAAGTCCACACATCTGCAAGATTCCCATATTGGGGAAGGCCAGGTTAAAGCAAAATAGGACTTTTCTGAAGCTAGTCCCCAATTACAGAGTTTCTGCATGAAGAAAGCTCCCTGAGGCTCCATCATGTTTTATATTAGCAAGGAAGATTATGTCTTTTTATCAAATTTTTCATGCCATTTTGATTTTACTGTGAAAAATGCTTCCAGTTTTTTTTAAAGTCTTAACAGCTATGATTACTTTGCTTTGATTGTTCCATTGCTATTTTTATTGGGATTTTGCATGTTGCCCTGAGTGCTCTGTGGATATATAAATTATATCAAATAAATAAATAAACTAGCCAGTCTTCTTCTGATCTAGCTGAAATGGTCTGTTGCTGAATGTTGTAAGTAAGTAACTGGGACCGATTGAATCGTGCACTATATTCCGTGTTCTAAAATAGGTGTTTTCCAATTGTGTTCTTAAGAACCCTGGGATTCTGCCAAACGTGATTTGCTCTGTGAGAGGAAAAAAATCTTGAATATAATCATTTTTTATCACTAGAGCTTTGCCTCTTGTTGCATGAAAAAAAAATTGAAAAGCCTCCATTATGATACACTTTTATTCCAGGGTCAATAGCTTTGGGTAAATAGAAGGCAGAAGGAGAGTCCACATGTATTTAAAGAAAGAGGGCCATGTGTGAATGACAACTTATGAGATGTTTGGGCAGACTAGCATGTATGTGTGTCTATTCTCAGTGTGTGCGTGTGTGTGTGTGTGTGTGTGTTTGGAGTTTTTGGGGAAGAAATATTGAACTTATATGGCAGCTTATTCACTTTATTTCTTTTGTTCCCAACTGAAAATCAATAAGTTATTGTGCCTCCCCAATTGGATAGTTTGGTAATACAATCTCTCAGGATAATGGGGACTATAAAAAGGCTTTGAGATTCAATATGCTGTAAGGTGTGTGAACTTCCCATCCCCACTTTCATTGGTGACCACGAAACTTTAATCTGTTGCATATAATTGCATAATTAGAAGAGGTTGCAGAACTACAATCTTGTTGCATTGAAGATCCAATAATGTGAGTCAGAGCCCTTTACTGGTAGAGCTTTGGGGGAGGCGATTCAAACCTTGATATTTACATGCATGAAAAGGACAATAGTGAGTTGTCTGTAATACTATCTTCCTCTGTATGCTGAGCTCAGTGATTCTCAGTCGTCCAGGTCACGGTTGTCCCAAAGGTGCTTTCTTTCAAAAGGCAACTGGACTTTCTTGTTTTGCTGGAAGACATTTTGTTTCTCATCCAAGAAGCTTTTTCAGTTCAATCATGGCCTGGATGACTGAGAATCTCCATAAACAGTTAGCTATACACTTTGGGATGAACACCCTTCGAATGGCGCAGGAATATGAAACGATTTCCAGGGGAAAAAAATGCAGACTACAGGATTCAGATGATTCTGAGGGCACAGATAAACCTCCAAGCACCCTCAATGGTTCTCAGAAAGAGGACTGCATGGCTGTAAGGAATACAAATCCTTCCATTCTCCAACATTCAGTCAGAACCCAAGAAGCTTCTTGGATGAGAAGTGAAATGACTTCTAGCAAAACAAGAAAGTTTAGTTGCCTTTTGAAAGAAAGAACCTTTAGCATTTGCTGAGCTCATTGCTGTGAAATAAAACAGGGAATTGGGGGGTTGTGGAGGGAAAGGCAAATGCGTCATTTCCAAATTTCCTTTCACCCAAACTGTAACCCATCACAGAAGGAGGTTTAAGACACCGAGATTGGACCATACTTGCCATACTAATCGAGCACGGAATAATATAAAGTAGTTCAATTGGGTATGTAATTGATAATAGAAGTATTTTATTGAATAATAACTTTTCCCTGCTATGAGAGAGAGAGAGAGAGAGAGAGAGAGAGAGAGAGAGAGAGAGAGAGAGAGAGAGAGAGAGAGAGAGAGAGAGAAAACTATCACACAAGTGTCCCATCATACAATCCTCCCAAGGCCGTTATGTTTTCCTGGAAGAGAAACACAAATATCATGACAACAACTGGAAAAGATTATTCTTTCCATCTGTGCATCCTTCTGGGATCTGATGTTTTTCAGATGTGTTAGACTTCAAGGTCTGTAATCCCAGGCAGCATAACCTTGTGAGAGTAGTCCAAATTTGCAGGCTTGGGAAGATCTCTGCTTCTCTATGAGAAGAACATTTCTGAAATTACTGTGCTGGATCTCACCTTTCTTCAATCTTCAGTTTCCCTCAAGTATGTCAGATGACAACTGATACAACCTTCTGTCACCATTGTTACTGGGTTTGCTCACTGAGGAAGATGAGTATCCTAATTTAATAAAACCTGGGTGAGCAAGGTAGGCCTGTTTAATTCCCACAGATGTCAACCAGATGTCCCAAGGACATTTACTCTTTGGATTGGAAAGAAAACAATGCAGTGAAAGAGCAAACTGTATGCCTGCCCAAAGGACCCCATAGATCGTGCCCTGTTAAGTTTTCCCAGAGATAACATTTCTGCACTGCTTCCTGTTGTGAGGGGGTGGGGGAATCCACAAAAGGAAACTAAAGCTCTGCATGGAACAATCCAAGGACATTAAAAACATGCTCTTTGGGCCATATTCCTTTGTCAGCAATTTATTGGCAAAACTCTGATTTTCCCTTGACTTGCAGATGCTTTGAGGATGCAGAAGCAAAGCCACTTCTAAGCTTGGCAGCTGACACATCTCAGCAGGCATGAGACAGGCCAGCTCCAGGAACCTGTCCCTATGCATGGGCCAAAGTTTTTTGTTTGTTTGTTTCTTTGCCTCTCCTCCCTCTCCCTCTCTCTCTTTTTAGATTCGTGATTATAGACAGATCAAATTGTGTTTTATAAAAACACAGAAATCAACTCCGAACCTAAACATTTTGTTTCTTAGCAGCTTGAGCAATGGCCAAATTCCAACTTTATGACTGAGCTATGATGCTTGAGAGGCCCTTCTCCAGACCCCGCTGCTATGTTTCGCACATGACAGAAAAACGATGGGGAGAGGGGAGAGGAGATAACATGGCCCTCTCCTGGAGAAGCTTGGAATCTCCTTGACTTTATATGTGAGGAACTTACTCAACTTTGAACTGTGGTAGTTTTGCTGACAGGTCAACATTCAGTGCCAAAAGATGAACCCATTCCAAAATATACAAAATATGTTTTGCAAAGTCCAAAAACACTAAATGAAAATTTGGCAAACTGTTAGGAATCAAGAATTCCATCAAATCAGTTATTTGAATATTTGAAGTTTCCACAGTGGATTCTGAGATTTGATTTTGAATATTTTTGATCGTGACAGTCCTTATATATAGGCAATGATCAGTTTGCCTTGCATTTTTGTCAGTCCCTTTTTAAGACAGATTGTCTTCTAAGATGTGGGGGTGGTATGCTAGACAATACCGATAGCCATTGGGAAAGTGTCCATTTAATAGTTTCTGATATTAGCCTCATAGTGTGAGTAAGCTGTGAATCCACTGCTTTTGTATAGGCATTGTTTAACCATACAGGGCTGCAATACCAAAGCAAGAGCTGATATCCTAAGAACAATAGCACTTGCTGCCCAGCTGGTGCCAGAAAGTTTAGGAAGAATATTGTTCTTGGTTTTTATTTTATCTACATTATTTTATCCAAACAGAGTGGCGTGGCGGTCTAGTGGTGAAGACACTTGCCTCCTACTCAGAAGATTGAGAGTTCAATGCTAGGTAGCGGCAAATATTTCTCTCTTAGGATACAAAGAAAAAACACTTGCTACAAACTCTGTGTGGTGTCAGGAAGGGCATCTGGCCAGTAAATGCTCAGCTCCATCTGGTCACCTCAAGTCTACCCCAAATTAAGGGGTTACAGGATCATAAAAAGGGGAGTTTTATTTTATCCAAACACCCACATATTTACATTGAGATAGCATGGCACCAGAAGTGAGCAACCTCTAACCCAGATTTGTGTAATTTAGTGTCAGATCCAATATAACAACCCTTCAGTTTTGATCTCCCAAGGAAAAGCTGGACGATGCTCAACTGGATACGAAATAACCATGGTGGGTACCAATACTGGAAATATAAATGGGGGCTGATTGATAAGCCTAACTGTGACTATGGGAACTGCCCACAAATGTTACATTATATTACGATGGAAAGCCCCCTCAGAAGGTTCCTGGATCCCGGCATGAAATACATCATCTTGAGGGCACTGTTGTCCAGTGGCTAAACAATCTAGATATCCGCCCATAGGTTTAGTCAGTCCAGTAACCATTCATACATAATTTAATTCTATTCATAATTTTATTCATTCCTTGTACTGCGTGTTTTTAAAATAATTCATTGGATTTTATATTTTGATACACATTTCATACGTTGTTTCTATGAATTTTATGCACTATGCTGCATTTTGCTACGCCATACAAAATAAATAAAATAAATAAATAACCATATTTGAAGCTGAGTGTTATCAGAAGATGTCCCACATTTACATGTTAGCCATTTTCCTCATTTTTGCCATTCAAAGTTGTAATGTGATATTTCAAATGAGATGATTTTTACCCAGCATTCAATTTATTCACATTTTAGAAATTCTTGACTGTTTTTTTTTTTAAAAGGAGGACATTAAAAAAAGATACATGAATTTTCAGGATGATAAAGGATAGTTGTGGAACTCAAATTGAAAGCCTTCAGATCCATGGGCAGCCATCTGTTCTGAGGAATTTCATCGGTCAACTCACAGGACAATCATAACATATCAATTCAAATGTAAACCAAGATGAGTTCAGCCAGAGTCCAGAAAATAATGAGAAGCTTACTGATAGGCAGCTTCTGATGGGTTGGATTGGGCTCATGTCCCAGAATTTCTACCCTTCCTTGAAGCTGGGAGATGAGATCCACTCAAATTGGACAAGGTTGCTGTAGAGGTCATTTGAGTGTAGATCAAATCTTTACCATCAGCTCATGTGCCTTTTCAGAAAGAAAAGGCTTTATTAACCTTCTATTCCACCTATGAAAATATTCTATGAATGTTGCTTAATGCAGCAGTTGCCAACCTTTCCATCTTGGTGTCCCAGCCTGGCACTGGGAGGGAGGGAAGTGTGTGAGTGGCAGGCCCGTGCACACAAAGCTCCATTTGTGCAAGCAGGAGGTGAATGGAGCTTTGCATGCGAACGCAAGCGCCCTCCATTCTCATGAGTGGAGCTTCATGCACATGTGTTTGCCCATCTGTTCCCACAGCCTGGTTTTGGACAGGCTGTAGCCCGGTGGTGGGCCACAGCCTGGGGGTTGGGGACCCCTGGCTTAAGGAACTGATAGAAATTTTTCCTAACTGGAAATGACTGCAGTTTTCAATCCTTCCTTCCTTCCTTCCTTCCTTCCTTCCTTCCTTCCTTCCTTCCTTCCTTCCTTCCTCCTTCCTTCCTTCCTTCCTTCCTTCCTTCCTTCCTTCCTTCCTTCCTATCTTTTTCTGTATATCTGAAATGCAGCCGACCTTACCTTCTGCAGGCTAAGCTATCTCTTATCTGCCTTGGTTGTGGCTCTTTCCCCTGTCTTCCAAGGTCACACCATTAAAGCCGCTCAGAAATGCTACAGTACCAGATGATTTAAAATCTAAATTAATCTGCACGCATTTTCTCTCACTGAAGTAAGTGTAAAACTTTATCAACAAAGAAGGAAAATCAAGACAATCTGAAGGATGGGAGGATTGGGAAGAGAAAAGATCAATTACCCAATAACTCTTCTGTTTGTCTGGACATACCCTTGTGCAAATGGCAAAGCTAGACTAAGTCACGCACAGCAGATGGTAGAAATACTGTAGTCCTTTCTCTATTATACCTGTCCACAGCTTAAACATGTCCCACAATCCTCCATGTTGTCAAGATATTGCCTTCATCTCATTCCCAACCGATAACAGGGTAGCATAAGAGTCATCCTTAGCTATTCCAGTGTTAAAGGAAGTGTTTTCCTCTTTAAGTAGGCAAGCTAATATAACCATTGTGTTATGGGTACATCTAAAACACTTCAGCCAGTATCACAGTCCTGTGACTCTTATCAAGTAGAATCAGCTTAGCACCTATTGACTTGAACCCAAAATCTAGTGTATGGGTCCCCCTCTCCTCTCTCCCTTTGGCCTGTACATAGCAGCACAGGAACATCCCCAGTCCTTTGGGAACTTTCACTGAGTCTCATTTTTTTTTCACACTGGGCTCTCTAGTATGTATGTCAGAACCTCCAAACCTAGAATCAGCCTGGCTAACCGTTGATCAGCTGTGATGGCAGAGGAGACGTCTTAGTGCCACATGCTCTACCTCGGTCTGCTGCTTCATGGCACCACTCTCCCTATGGTGACTCAATGGCTGTTTGGGCTGCTTTTTCACAGGAGTAGAGTGTTTTGAAGATCCCAGAGATATAAGCCCACAACACTGTTCTGGAATAAGGAACAAGACAGGAACGCCTCCATATCAATCAGCCCATACTGAACTCGGGATCATAATGGAATCAACGGTGGAAAATGAATTGGAATACAGGGCATCCACATCCTCCTCTGCCTTCTGCATTTTATTTATCCATAAAGGGTTTTGCATTTTACAACTTAAGAAATAGTCAAGGCTCAGCCTTTGAATAATATGCAAAAACAAATTACCATTGCCATTACTAACAAGAATAATGTAGCTGATCATTAAAATATAGTTCAAATTGATTCTTGGGTTTTTTATAATCTAATTTACTATCATTAAATAGCAAAGCCTAGCTACTGAGAGTCATTAAATTATCCAATTTACACAATAAATCTCGCAACTAGTAAAAGACAGCGCAAGAACAGGAGAAAGATTCGACTCTGTCAATAAGCTTATATTGGGTTTTACACAAGGTTAACTGTCACGTCTTCCCCTGGTGCATCTGGGGGGATTGTGATTTGTGAAGAAGATGATAATTTTCTTCCACTAGCCACCCCCTGTCCCTCATCTTTCTGGAAAGAGGGAAGAATGGGTCAATCTGGCTCACATTATTAGTAAAGATTCAGCTTAAAATGTCTTCCCCCAATCTCATCTTCTCCCAATAATGGCCACCGGGAGAGGACAAGTTTAGGATTTCCTAGAATTACAACACTAGCAATAGCAATAGCACTTAGGCTTATATGGCGTTCACAGTGGCTTTACAGCATTCTCTAAGCAATTTACAGAGTCAGCATCTTGCCCCCAACAATCTGATTCCTCATTTTACCAACCTCAGAAAGATGGAAAGCTAAGTCAACCTTGAGCCGGTCAGGATCGAACAACAGGCCTTGGGCAGAGTCAGCCTGCAATACCGCATTCTAATCACTGCACCACCAGGGCTCTAGATCTCTTAACCATCTCCTATGTAGATAGATAATTTCAATTCATTGTCTATGGGAACAAGATCATTCTGGGCCTCGGATCTCAGCCTTTTCTATTCCTCTGTTGGATTCTCCAAGAAAAAGCACAGAACTCATTCCATTTTCCTCGTTTTCTGCTTTTCCATAATGCCAGCTCAGAATTTTAAAACTTGCAGATTTCTAACGTATCTGACAGTGACAGCTTGCATCTAACTGGATCATAAATGAGATGTTATGAACAGGATATGTTGTAAGCACCCTTTTTCGAAGCACAGTCTGTGATGAGACGGCATCTAAGGAAAGAAGGATGGCTTATTTTGAGGTGGTTTGGTTAAGAAGCCAGTTTGGTTAAAGCTAGAAACCAGGACCTTGTAAGTTCTAATCCCACCTTAGATACAAAGCCAGCTGAGTGACCTTGGGCCACTCACTTTCTCTCAGCCTTTTGAAGAAAATCAAAACACTTCTTCTTTGGAAGATCACCTTGGAAAAATGTTGTGGGGAAAAAAGTGCATGGACTTCTTCATGTACTCGTCAGTCAAGACTGACTCAAAGACGCATGCACACGCACGCACGCACGCACACACACACACACACACACACACACAGAGAGAGAGAGAGAGAGAGAGAGAGAGAGAGAGAGAGAGAGAGAGAGAGAGAGAGAGAGAGAGGAGGTGGAGCCACCCCAGCCTGTGTGATTACCAATAGCACGATCAGGCTAATGAGCATTCCTGCACTATACTTTTTTTACAAAGAAAGATAGTTCCATAGACAACCTAGAGTGACTTACCATAATTTCCACATAGGTTAGCATTTGGTCTTTAAAAATCTGCCTCCTTCCAAATTAACTAAATCAAGCATTTGCAGACATAATTGGGTTTCTGTTATATATCCCACAGCTATAGATAGGCGAGGTCTTAAAATAGGGCCTTTTTGGTAGCAGTGCCCCAGCTGTGAATTTCCTTTCCGAGGGTGATGAAAGGGCTCTGACTTGGTTTCAATTTAGACTGCCAATAAAAACTTTTACTGTTCCATCATGCTCTTAACCCTGTGCAATGTTTTATTTTGCTCTGCGATTTTAAATGTTAATGCAACTTTATGACTGTTTGCACCTGTGTTTTCTTGATTTTTATGGCGCATTTTACAATGCTTTACATTGTATTATGCAATGTCCACTGAACATATAAATAAATTGGGGTCTGTGCTGTTAATCCTTTCCAGCCAGCTGCAATCTGGGGGAGAAGGCAAAAATAATCATGTGAAGGAGCCCAAATCCCTAATGTATCATTTCTATATGGATTGCAATATTTGGTTATGAAGTATCAAACAAGGCCTGCCAAAATGTATTGAATTATACTGCCCAAAATGAACATTATTATGCTGATGATAATAAGCTTTTATCATATGATGAGAAAAAGTCCATCTCTTTAGACCTCTCTATTATGTCTGGTACTAAACCTAATTCTCAGGTTTCAAATACTTTTCATGCATATATCTGGCTTTCTCCTCTGACTGATTTGAGCAATCAATTAGAAATCTCCCACTATTTCTCCCTTTTGCTTCCTTTTGTATTATTGAAAGATATCTATGGCTTCTTATTCCTACTTGTTGGTCTCCCCTTTCTCCATTGTCTAAACTAGGGTTTAATCCACCTTGGCCACTTGAAGATTGGTGGACTTCAAGTCCCAGAACCCCTCAACTAGCATGCTGGCTGGGGAATTCTGGGAATTGAAGTCCACACATCTTAAAATGGCCAAGGTTGAGAAACACTGGTGAAACCCTGTCTCTAGACACGTACCCAGTTTGTTTGAGGAGCACTACCCATCTGGCTCCTCTTTCTCTGATTCCATAGAGGCAAAGCTTCTGTGAACTCTAGAGCAATGGTCCCCAACCTTTCTACCTTGGAGGCCCAGCCCGGAGTGAGGGATGCCCTGTGTGAGTGGCAGCTCCATTGATGTGAGTGGCGAGCACATGCACCCTCCACTTGTGTGAATGGAGCTTCATGCACAAGTGTTCACTCTTCGTTCACGAGAGTGGACCTTCACCTGTGAACACAAGCGCCCTCCACTCAAGCACCGTCTGCTCACGTGAGTAGAGCTTCGCGCATGAGCATAAGGGCCCACCGCTGGTGTGAGTAGAGTTTCACACACGCGTGCTTGCCCGTTACTGGTAGTAGGCTACAGCCTGGGGGTTGGGGACCCCTGCTCTAGAGTTCATATTGCTTATAAAAATGGATTACCGTAACTATCAAATACTAAGTAAGCTTGAAACTGTCTGTTCTACCATTGGCAGTTTAGAAAGCAATGTGGTTTTCTTTTCTTTATGCTACCTGTTTTCTCCATTCTTTCTAACTCCATCTTTTATGGAGCTTTTTAATGTGGAAGAGGGTTTACATTACCTGTATTCTTTCAATGCTCTCTCCATCATAAAGATCATTATTCGCATGTTGCTTATTCTGACCAAGGAAAGGGAAGGAGGAAAGAGGTTTATTTTGTTAAATGATGATCAAATAGTTAGTCCCAGGATTGGGCTTCAAGAGAAACTTGTTGGACTGTACATTTGTGTGGATGGACTAGCAATAGCTGTAGGAGGGAGCTAAGCTAGTTATATCCAAGTCTGTAAAATCACCTGAAAGTAGACCAGGTTGCTGCTACTGAATCTGGGCTTTGGGGTCAAGGAGACTTTACAGCCTGGGCTAAAACATTCCCAAATGCCTTATCCCAACTATAATTTGCCTGGCAGTCGAATACCTTCTGTGCCACAGTGTGTACAGATAATGGAAGCACAGAGAAAGGAAAAAAAAACCCTGAGTTTCAGGTGATCATGACAGTCCTTTAAAAGAACCACAGGGGGGAATGGCTGAGATGGGATTTAGGGAGGTTCTCAGTTCTTCTCCTGCCTTTCTCAAAGCAAGTTCCTCCCTTGCAGATTTCTTCAGCATTGCCATTGTTGTGAATTCCTTGGTCAAGGTGAATTCAGGATAGATGTCAGATGATAATTGGGGTGTTGCAGGTTATAAATTCATTGTTACATTGAGCATCTTCAGAATCATGTCTATTAACATATTTTTGCCACGTGAAGATAAACAGTCTTGATATAATTCCTTTATGCAATGTCCATCAGCCCCATTCCTGTGATGTCTGCATATAATTTCAGGATATTGTGATAGCCATTACATACCTTTCCCTGGATGCAATTTTGCTCAACATACTTATTCACTACTAAGTAGTCACTACTCAAGACAAATAAGTCCCCCCTGTACATCCGTTGGGAACAATATGCCCTTTCTTATAACCCAGTAGGGGATAGATATAGGAAGTGTGTTCCATATTACATTGCTTCTCTCTTGGTCTGATGAGTATGATTTAAGAGAACTACGTTTAATGAACATGCAGACCTACAGCTAAGATCCATTGCTCTAGATGAAGTATTGGTGTACATGGTGTCCAGGGGCAAATGACAACAAGTGTATGATTATCACTGTATGTTTGTCATTACTCTGACATATTGTAATTTGGTACAGATGCCACTGACAGTGCAGCATATAGATTTCAAGGCATTTAATATTATCAGCCAAATAATGATGCAGTATTCATCACAGCATAATGCTATTCTTTCTTTTTATTATTGAAAAGTTTTATAAAAGTTACAATATAAACCCCAAAACCCACCCACCCTAAACCCCCCTCTCCCTCCCCCACTTCCCAGAGCTGAATACAGGGTTACAAATATAATAATCATAATCTAACTAACATTAACCAACTATATAAATAACCAAGTCCATAATGCGCTTTAACTCCCCTTTAACATAAATATAATAATAATAATTAAAACTTAAACAAATTAGTATCCTAATTATTAAACAATAAAGTATCCATATTGTTAAACAATACTAATACTAAAGGTAATAATAATATCATATAATTAAAACTAATAAACATTTCACTATAATAAACTATTAATACTGATAATACTCTAAAATTTACTCATAAGCAGCATGATGCTATTCTTGAATCTCTATGCTTTCATTAGATTATTTGGCTGGACTCACATTAATGGAGAGTTAAGTTAGACTAGTTAAGTCACCTTGGGTGCTGTCCAACAGAAAGCAGAAAAGAGGTCGTTCTGACTGATGTCCTCTCTAGAAGATTAGATATAGAGCTCCCATCTGACCACTACGCCATTCTCTTTCACTCATGGGCTGGGGGCCAGTAGTGGCTGCCCTGCCTTAATACTAATGTGTTCACATTAGGTCCAAACATAGACAAGGATCTTAAATGCATCCTGTATTTCTGGCTCTCCAAAAGAAATCTGCAATACAGGATAATCTGACTATCCAAATGACCAAGATGCAAGCTGTGTTTGGGAATAGTTGACTGTGATCTTATGTAAAGTGTTTTTCAATCTTACCAACTTTAAGATAGGTGGACCTCAACTCCCAGAGGTCCCCAACCAGTAGGCTGGCTGGGAAATTCTGGAAGTTGAAGTCCATTCACACCTTAAGGGCTTGAAGGACTTTCCACCTGTCCTCAAGTGGGCAGAAAACAATACCGGTATGAAATATTCACCCCATTGCCAGCCCCTATTTATTTCCTCTATTTTCTCTGTTTAAAATCTTTCCTTGAAAGAAATGAATGGCAAAATCTAATACAGAGGGCACACTTTGAGACTGTTCTTGAATGGTGCCAGAATAGGGAGGAAAGTGGCATTAAAACTCCCATAGAGAAAAGGACTATTTAGAGCAGGGATGGGCAACTATGGCCTCTTTAAGACCTATGAACTTCAACTCCCAGAATTCTGGGAGTTGAAGTCCACAGGTCATAAAGGGGCCATAGTTGCCAGAGGAAAGGTAATAAAAGGTCCTTAATGTATTGCTTGGATTCTTACCCTTCTTTCTTTTCATAGCTCAAAGCTTTTCATAGAAGACCAAAAGACAGATTCTTGAAGCTATCCCACTTCGCTATACTCCAAAAGTGGGAACAGCAATAAATCACCCATGAACCTTGCAGAACACAACTTCCACAATCTTCTGCCCCCCCCCCACGCATGCACCCTCCATTCCTCCCCTCTCCCCAACAATCCTAGCTGGCAGCTGTGGTGACAACCTGACCCATCATTCTGTTCATCCATTTCGCTTCTAACAGCCTCTAAGTTGGTGAAACCACTTGTCCATGTAGGAGGGATTACTCAATTTTCATTTAAAAAGCAACAGCCAGCGAGTTCCCAGTTTTGTATCTATGTCAGAAGACATTAGGCCCATTAGAAGTTAATTGCCAACATTATGCAGGAATAGGTGTAAAGTAAAATTAAACTTCTGTGCTCAAACATAATGGATAATTGTTATACAATTGTGAAACTAATGACTAATCTACCCATTCAGGAAACTCTCATGGCAGGATTTTATGAGAGTGTTCAAGTCAAGCATAGAAATTGGAGATTGGGGGAAGGGAGCATTTTCAAATTGAAAAATTCTCAGTGCATAGGAAATTTAGCATATCCCGAATGCCTCAGCCAAGCCAGCCCTACTAGGAACCTGAATTACATATGAGAAGATACCTTCAATCTTTTGTGTGTGTGTGTGTGTATGTGTGTGTGTGCCTTCCAGTTAGCTTTTTGACTCCTGACAACTGTCTGGTCAAGTCCCTATATAGGTAGTCCTCAACATACAACCACAATTGAGCGGAAAGTTTCTGTTGTTAAGTGAGGCATTTGTTAAGTGAATTTTGTCCCATTTTACAACCCTTCTTGTCACAGTTGCTAAGTGAATCACTGCAGTTGTTATTACATTAGTAACACAGCTGTTAAGAGAATCTGCCTTCCTCATCTTCTTTGCTTGTCCAGAGGGTCACAAAAGGGGATCACACGACCCCGGGACACTGTAATGGTCATAAATATGAGTCAGATGCCAAGCTTCTGAATTTTGATCACGTGACCACGGGGATGCCGCCAAGTTTGTACATCATGTGAAAAATGGTCATAAGTCACATTTTCCAGTACCATCGTAACTTTGAATGGTCACTAAACAAACTGCTGTAAGTCGAGGATTATCTGTTGTTTTCTTGGCAAGATTTTTCAGAAACAGTTTGCCATTGCTTCCTTCCTAGGTTGGAGAGAAAGTACCGTAACTGGCCCAAGATCACCCAGCCAGCTTCGTGCTCAAGGTGGGACTAGAATTCACTATCTCCAGGTTTCTAGCCCGGTGCCTTAACCACCAGACTAAGATAGGAATCTTATGTAGTCTAGCTCCAATATCTCAGGGGTGCCCACAAAGAAGAGGGAGTCAAACTATTCTCCAAAGCGCCTGGAGGCAGGACAAGAAGCAACGGATGGAAACTAACCAAAGAGAGAAGCAACCTAGAACTAAGGAGAAACTTCCTGACAGTTAGAACAATTAATCAGTGGAACAACCTGATTCCAGAACTTGTGAATGCTCCAACACTGACAGTTTTTAAGGAGAATTTGGACAACCATTTGTCTGCAATGGTGTAGGATTTCCTGCCTGAGCCAGTGGGATGGACTAGAAGACCTCTGAGGTCCCTTCCAACTCTGTTATTCTATTATTCTAGTCTAGTCTAGTCTAACGAACTCTACTCTAGTCTACCTTAATCTCTGTAATCTAATTGGTACAAATGCCAACGGATGCTCTACTTTCTGGATATGTTTTTCTTGTTGGTGTCCTTTGGAGACTTGTTGAGGGAGAAAGAAGTTATACTTCGAAACAGACCTGATTCTTATTTAATCTTCTCCTTCCTTAAAAAATATCAAAAGTCCCCAAGCTATCCTTCAGGCTGGTATTCTAGCAGGTTGCCTGTGCACTTCTGTTATTGGGAGCACGAAACAAGTCATATTCTCCCTCCCCCTCCCCAAATCTGTTGTTGTGACTACACATTTTGGAGGGTGAGAATGAAGCAATAAAATCTGAAAGCTACCCTCATAAATTGCATGGATCAGAGAAGTCTCTATTGACAGAGCTGTAAAACGAAATTATGGCATGATTCCTTTGCAGGCATGCCAGGGCCAAATCCTGGCCTTCTTGAATTTGGGAGGAGGACCAGGACTTGTTATCAAAATCTGATTGTTTTTCTTAAGAACTAATAAAAACAAATATAAACCTCTCTCTGTCTCTGGCTCTCTCCTCTCTCTCACAGAGAGAGCATAAAAACATAGGGCAACTTTCCTCAATCTGCCTCCCTCTGGATGCTATCCATAAATTCCATGTGCCTGTAATTTATGGATACTGCAGCCCAGCACATTAAGGTTGGACCAAGATATAAGAGGTGATCTATCCACTGTAAATTCCCTCTACTTGGAAAGTAGCTGTAGAACAGATCACTTCAGAGATGATACTGTATTTGATGCTGTTCCCAGCTTCCAGAAATATCTACAATATCTATGCTACGGTGCATAGTTGGCTCCAACGGGGTATTACTAATTATCTGTTGCTGGTGGGAAAGTCAGTATCTGCCACCCACCTGCCCACACTCTTGTCCTTATGTTGCACATTTCAACCTGTCAGGATCCAAACTAGGGACATCGTTTGTGCTGTATGCCACGCATAGCACAAATTGATTTACAAAGTTGATTGATGGTTCCTTCCCTACCCTAGCATGCATTCTGTCTCAAAAGTGATAGATTCAGGTAAACGGTACAGTATTTCTTGAGGTTGAAACAGTGCTTGGGAACAATTTTCTCTAAACTCAAATGAAAAAAAAATATGTCTAGATTTCCAGGGACAACAAAAATTAAATTTGACCAAGCTGAGTTAAGAGAATTTTTAATGTTGGCTAAGGATGGTGCCTACTTTTGTATTGATTCTGTGAGAAGTGAAAAGGTCAAGGATTAGCACTCACAAAAGTGGAAGCCTGGTCAGCTAACCCTGTCGAACTGTGATACCTTCAAGCTAAGCCAGCAGATGATAGCCTGTTTTTGTGTTCATCTGAATGCTCAAAGGCTATAAATTGTGTAAGACATACATACCGCTGTCCTAAACCTATATGTTCCAGCTGTCCTGGCCTTCTCTTGTTCAGCTTAGAATGAAGTTTATTGATGATCAATAAAGCTCTTGAACCACCTTGTTGTCAGCTGCTGAATTGTTAGGTTGGTCTTTAAAGAAATGTAAGTAAAGCTATCTTTTCTAGGGGCAATCCATCGGTTGCCATGTGGATATTTCCAATTTCAGCCAATGATAGCATGTTTCAGATGTCAATCAGTGGCAGATATTTGTTCGTTTTAAGTCTACCCCAGGTTACTTGGCAAGTAGACAAGATCAGTTCAGGGAGGCATCCAGAGCAGATGGCGTACCCATTAAAAATAGTATTATCATCATGGAAGTCTACTCCATATGGGACAAACAAGAAGCCATTCAGTGGCAGCTCCTTGTTCATGGCTAGCTTGCTCCTTCACAGATATCTGTTTTTGTAAGGCACATAGGACATAGCTGGCTAGCGTGATCTCTGCTAGGTGGCCTGCCACAAAGTCCCTATGGCAGCTTTCTTTAGGTTTCCATCGGAGGAGGATATTGTAGGATGAAAGTGGGTCAGGGAAATTTCCTTCTACCCTTGAATTCATTCCAAGACAAGGAGAACTTGAAAAGACATCTTCTTCTTCTTCTTCTTCTTCTTCTTCTTCTTCTTCTTCTTCTTCTTCTTCTTCTTCTTCTTCTTCTTCTTCTTCTTCTTCTTCTTCTTCTTCTTCTTCTTCTTCTTCTTCTTCTTCTTCTTCTTCTTCTTCTTCTTCTTCTTCTTCTTCTTCTTCTTCTTCTTCTTCTTCTTCTTCTTCTTCTTCTTCTTCTT
>NW_015388112.1:32790-56948 GCF_001527695.2 Protobothrops mucrosquamatus | reverse complement strand
AATTCCAGCAACCATTCCTTATATGTTTTAGCCTCCAGTCCCCTAATCATCTTTGTTGCTCTTCTTTCTAGAGTCTCAACAGCTTTTTTACATCGTGGTGACCAAAACTGGATGCAGTATTCCAAGTGTGGCCTTACCAAGGCATTGTAAAGTGGTATTAACACTTCACGTGATCTTGATTCTATCCCTCTGTTAATGCAGCCTAGTACTGTGTTGCCCTTTTTGGCAGCTGCAGCACACTGCTGGCTCATATTTAAATGATTGTTCATTAGGACTCTGAGATCCCTCTCACAGTTACTATTATTGAGCAAGGTACCCCCTATATTATACTTGTGCATTTGGATTTTCTTGCCTAAATGTAGAACCTTACTTTTTTCACCATTCAATTTCATTGTTAGATAGAGTCTAATGTTCAAGTCTGTCAAGATCCTTCTGTATCTTAAGCCTGTCTTCTGAGCTGAGCTGCTAGGAAATGCATTTTAATAGCACTTGTCGGGAAGAATTGCCATTTCTTATGGCTTTGGAAAGAACTTTCACATGATGCATCAGGAAACAAGACTGCTGATATAGCTCCCCCATTCCTGTTGGGGAGGAAATCCTCCCTCATTTACTTTGACAAACAAATCTTCAGATATGCCACGCAGCAAGGGAAACTGGAAATTAGACAACACTGCAGGGAAGAATGGGTAGGAAATCTACGAGTGCTTTCTTAGCTGTTATGACTCTGCAAACATACACAAAGGAGAGTTGCAACTTCAGTGTTCTACGAAAACTTTAAAGAGGGGTGGTGGTGGATAAAAATGCAAGAGTATAAAGCATGAGGATCAGGAATGAAAAAATTGGTCCTGGGAAGCCTGCCCATAATTGCTACTAGCCAGCTGGTCAACTAGATAGAAGAAAGGGACTGTTAGTACCTGGCTATCTTTGATGGTGGGCCACCAAATAATCTGGTCCACGATAAGAAGCTCCTGGCAGAGAAATGTCATAGCTAATGAGTGACTGATGCTAGATTCCCATGACAGGTACCCAACAATCTGTAGATGAATTGTAAAAAAAAAAAAAAAAAGGGCGGGGTGTCCACAAGAAAAGAGATGTGATACCTGAGTATAAATCGGCAGGTTTGATCTAATTGTGCAAGCCAGTTGTTAAATTCTTTTAGGAACGGAGGGAGGCCTAGCAGGCTGAAATTGATCAGAGAGCTTGTCATTTGCAACAGAAGGCTTGGATTGGACATCTCTGTGCTTTTGCGACCTGGGCGCCTGCAAATTGCTCCTTTTACTCTCATGGCTCCTATTGAAACATACTCTAGTGACGTTTGAGAACAAAGTAGCATTCTGGACTAGAGTCCAGGATTCTGGGTAAATTGGAGGAGGAGGAGGAGGAGGAGATATTTGCAGTTGAGTTAAGCGTTAAAACAGGATGGCATGGCTCAACTAACTAAGGAAGGGTGGCACAAGAAGGAATTTGTGTGCCAAGCAGAAAACCCCTGGCCCTCAAAGACTCAAAATAGTTTCTAGTGCAGGTTTCCTATCCCCCCTTTCCAGCAGATGCTCTTCTTATAATGGCTATTTGCCTGCTAACCTCCCTGCACCCCGATTCCTTCTCCTAACAGCCAGTGCGCATTCTTCATGCAGAGATCCCACCTTCACTCTGGTCCTGAAGTATCTGGACCAGATTTTCCCTTCTGCAACTGGCATCCACAAACCAGGGCAGAATTTCCAGGGTATCCAGGAAACAGGTAAAGTCTCCAAAGGCAGGATCTGCCTCCCCAGCCCCCAACCCAGCCTTCAGTCTTCATCTATAAGAAGTAGAGAGAATAGCTGAAGGTCAGGAACGAACTGTTGACTGGTATAGATCCCGTCCCTGGTGCAAGCAGGGAGGTAAATGACCAGGGGTGGCCCACAACCCAGCTGGTTTCTCAGGGTAGAATAACTATCCCTCTCAATTTCTCCAGCTGCCTCACTTCCTCATTGTTACTGGAGAAAGGATTTGACATAGGAATGCATCCACTAGTTGCCTGCCTCTCCCTTCTCAGTTTCAGCCAGCCATGGTCCAGCAGTTAGAAACAGATGGCCAGCTGCCAAGGGGATTTTAATAACAGGAATGAGGTAGAGAGAGGACCCTGACTTTCTGACTTTGTCTCTGTCATTCTGTGATTCTACGCCCTACCTGCTGCTCAGCTGCTTGACTTGTGGCCCAGCTCCTTGTTTCTAGGTTCATGTAAGGCCCGGAACACGCCCCAATTATCCTTGGAAAATACCAGCTCACGCATAAAGAGACAGCCATAATATTTTATTTGTGCTTTTTTTTATGATACAAGCTCTTGAAAGTAGTCTTGGCAAAGGGAGGTGAAAGTGATATATTATCATCTAATAAAGCAATTGAACATGACAGCTTTTAAGGAAGATCTGAGATGAGGAATCTGATTACGGGTCTTCTGAGTGCCAGGGGAGGGGAGGGGAGAAGTGGGAGTGCAGAGGGAAGGAAAGCAGGTGGGAAGGCAAATCAAGAAGTGTAAATACCCCATTAAGGTGCTGGGGTGTTCAGCTTTCTGTTATTTTAACCAAGTAATAAATGTACTTTATGGTCCTGCAAAGAATATAAAGAGGACAGGGCTTTGCAGCAAATCCTTCAGAACTACTATAGGGCTCAGAAAGACACCAAGCGGCATGCCCCAAACAAGCAGCCATGTGGGATACAGGTTTGGCCAGGGAATACAGGCGAGAAGGCATTGTTCATAATGGGATACATAGCAAGCCCAACTCACTCAGGAAGCTTGGTGTAACGGTATGTGGGAATGACCTTGGGAGAGAGAAGGAAGAGTCACAAACTAGGCAATAGTTAGATAAGAGGCAGCTGAGCAGGCAGAAGGAAGCTGAGCCATCAGAAGGACTGTAGGAGATGCCCAGGCTGAGCCTGAGGGAGGGGTCAAATGTGTCATAAGTCATGAGTCTCTGCATGGCCACAAGAGATCTAAATCCAGCCCACTTTGAATGCCTTTCTTAGCTCCTGTTTATTTCCTGTTATGGCCCAGGTAGTCAAGGCAATGCAGGCCTCTAAAGAGTTATTTCTCTTAAACAATGTTCCAGCCAATGGCCCTCCAACAACAAGACTCCACCCACACGCTACCCTAAAGGCAGCCATCCTCAGTCCCCCAAACAACAGCACCTCTAGTACAAAGAAAGCCCACAGAGTAGGAGCATGCTCACAGGGCAAGGTCCAGGGTTCCAAGTCCAGTCCACCAGACAGGATCCAGGCACAAGACAAGGGCAGTCCTTAGGATAAGAAGCAGGTCCCAGAAAAGAAGCAGTTCCAAAGCTCCAGTGAAGCAAAGGCCAAACGTAGACCGCCAGAAAAGAGTGAGGTCCAAAACAAAATGCAAAGAGCAATCTTCCAAGTGAGGCAGGACAAACAGCAACAGGCATGAGTAAAAGCTGGAGGAGTATAAGCCAAAGCAAACAATTGTTCCTGGCAAAGCCTAATGGTTAAAGCATCAGGCTAGAAACCAGAGGACTGTGAGTGCTGGTCTTTTTTTTTAGGCACAAAAATAGCTTGGGTGACTTTGGGCCAGTCACTCTCTCACAGCTCAACCTATCTCATAGGGTTGTTGTTGTGGGATAATAGGAGGCAGAAGCATCAGGTATATATACACAACAGTTTAAGTTGACCCAGAATAAAATAAATAATAAGACCATTTTGGCAGGTGCCCTTGCCTTGAAAAAAAATGGCTCTTGGGCATATACAATGTCCTTCAAATCTCCATAGCCCTCTGATTGTGGAGCTGACACATTTGCCTTGGTTTTGCTGCCCACAGATTTTGTCCTGCCCTGGAATCCATTCAACTGTAACCTACACACACACACAGAGAGAGAGAGAGAGAGAGAGAGAGAGAGAGAGAGAGAGAGACAGAGACAGAGAGAGACGGAGAGGGAGAGGGAGAGAGAGACAGAGAGAGGGAGAGGGAGAGGGAGAGAGAGCTGTACACAAGCAACATATGGTATTGCTTAGACTCTATTGGTCCCTTTGCAATACAACTGCATGGGTTGGATGACCTAAGGATGCCTATGAACAGGATGGAGACTTACTATTGGCAGGGAAATGAATAGAGGGACATCTCAAATGATTTGCACTGATGGTATATAGTTTACGTGATGCAACAAATAGTCTGAAAAATCAATACATCAAAGTCTAAGTACTGTAGTTGAGTTTGTCATGGAAAATATAATGAAGAGAGAACATAAATGGAAGGGGTTTTTTTTAAGACAAGCAAATGCTGATCGAAAGATACTGAGCAATTGTGAGGAATGAATGTTAACATAAATCAAAATTATTATATATGAGTGTGTTTCTGCCCCCTTGTTATATGGAAATGAGAGTTGGATATTTCAGACGAAAATTAGAAGTTGAACAAAGTGGGGTTAAGCAGTGTTTGTGATTAAAAAGGAAAAAGAGGTCAGGAACAAGTGGGTGATAAATGAATGTGGAATGAATACAAAAACAATCAGCACCAATAATTATATTGACGCATGATATTGGTTTTGGTCACATACAGTAAGAAGGAGAGAGGAGCGAATCGAAAAACAATTTTTTATGAAAACAGGAGAAATTTAGTAAATTGCATTGGTGTAAAGTAGACTGAACTGGATTTCCTTTCTATTTCTTTTATCTCTAATGTGGTCTCTCATAGGGAACTCTGTAGATTTTAAAAGTTGTGTGAAATGCACAATTACCTCCGGATGAGCCAGTGCACAGCATAGATTGAAGTGCTAGGCTTGGAGTCTCAAATTTAAATCACCCCAGAGTTTCAGAGCTAACTGGGTAACTTTGGACCTATCACTATGTCTAAACTGAGCTTCTCTTACACTACAGGATTGTTGTTGTAGGACTTTTGTCCATTAGACCAATATTGCCAGTGTGGCTAAAGCTCTACTTCTCAGAGATGTGTCTGTAAAGATGAATGAAAATGCATGGATACACTTCCATGTACTGTAAGAGTAGCTAAGACAGGATCCATTCTGATCGTAGAAGGCAACATCTGTCAGGCCAAAAAGGACCCTTATTCAGGCTATAGCTGGCTGAGGAATTCTGGGAGCTGAAGTCCACAAGTCTTAAAGTTGTCAAGGTTGCAGACCCCTGGGCTATACAGTATTGTGCCTTGAAGGATGCTTCAGTCCCAGAATCTGGTGGAATGAACCAGTTACAAGGTCCATTTTTTAAAGAAGAGATTGGACAGCCATTTGTCTGAAATGGTTCATCTGTGCTGATGTTTCCTTAGTGCCATCTGTTATAGGGAAGACTTTCAGAAGTGATATTTTCTGCAGGTAGATATAAAAGTTGGAGGGTGAGGAAATTGCATGTTTTGATAGGGAGTTTTGATAGGATCTTCTAACCTGATGCATAAGAAGAGTGGAGAGTAGCTGTAGACGTTCTCAAGCGACATACAATTATTGGTTACCCCTGATTGGTCAATATTTTCTGCAAGTTATAGGTTTGCATAATAATACAACAGAATCCTGTCCAACATGATAGCACTCTGGACAGTAGCATATATCTGAAAAAGGGAAGATTAACTCCAAAATATTCCAACTTAATTTAAACATACGGTATATGTGTGTGTGTGTGTGTACACACACATACACACACATATGATTGTCCCAAAGTTGCTTTTTCAAAAGGCAACTGGACTTTCTTTGTTCTTCCTTAAAGACATTTCACTTCTCATCCAAGAAGCTTCTTCAGTTCTTTCTCAGTTTGAAAAAGCACCTTTGGGACAACTATGACCTGGATGACTGAGAATTTCCATAGGTGTTCGTTTGACTGGTTTCTATAGCCACCCATCTCAATAAATGACTGCCTGAGGGTGAAATTAGCCTTGCAAGAGAGATGTCATTTCCACATATTTCTGCTGTGATCACACAGTGCTTTTCCTCATCAGTTCCCGGATTCGTTATTTCCAAGGAATGAACCAAAACTGGTGCTACCTCACAATGTGATGACCTTTTCTCGTCATTCTGGGGAGGCAAATGCCTTATTCCACTGTCTGTCATTACTAGTGTAGTAGGCAGTATCATGTGAATGCTGACTTGGGGAAATCATGAGGCAAATTTGTTATATCTCTTAGCTGTTTTTAATTTCCAGGCCCCTTCACTTTCTGTAAGGGGAGGCAAGGAGCCAAAGGAAAGTCCAGATAAAAAACTAGCATATAAACAAATGCAGCAGCTCCTTCCCACCACCATCACCCTAACGACCCGTAAAACTGCATTCTCTTGCAGCTGCTTTTCCTTTCAAAAAACAACAACATGAGGGCTGGAAAATGTACACATTAATTCCATGCAATTTGTCCCTTGGCACACCAACCAAAATTTTTACTCTGATGAATGAAAGCTTGCTTCCAAAGAGGAAGTAATGTGTATTAATGTTGTTCTGAATGAGTTAGTGTCAGCCATAAGACAACCTGGGTCTGTAGACAATGTTTGCTTATAGCCAAACCTACAAATACTGAGTTAGTTCTCTAACGATTCCAATTGAAGTGATTCAGCCAGGGAGGAAATAGTATTATTTTGCTACTGTTTTTAAAAAGTGGAGAAGAGAAATAAATTAGAAAGGAGAAATTAAAGTTTCTCTTCCCTTGCCCTTCTTTTTAAAAGAGAAATTGACACCGGGACAATTAAAACAACTTATTCAAGCAGCAAATCTTTGCACTGATTTCATAATAGCATTGACAAGGAGCAACAAAATAGGTAAGAACTGCCATCAGGAAACACATTTAAAAGTGTAGGATCTCTAAAAAATACTTTTGGCTGTTCTGCCCTTTAGTCTGATAAATTTTACTCATGATGGAGGCATTCTTATTAAAAGAGCATTCTTATTACTCATGATGGAGGCATTCTTATTAAAAGAGCATTCTTATTAAAAGAGCAATACCCAGATGTTTTGAAGTCAGTAGGAAAAATTTTCTTTATAACTTAGTTTATAGAAACTATTTGGTTCCTTCTATGAAATGTTAACTTTATAAATTTTCTTCTTTTCATATATTGTATGTACTACATATACAGTTACTTATACATGTATTAATGGTGTACTATGTTTTTTTTTAGATTTTGTGACTTGGTCTTGGATGGCAAATAAAGCTTGACTGATTGACTTTATAATTGCTGAAAAGGCAAAGCCTGTGCTGAATTGCATCAACAGGAGCATAAGAGTCCAGATCCCAGGATGTGATTGTTCCAGTCTATTTTATTGTTCCAGTCTATTTTATCCTGATCATTGGCATGTTCTACTGAGGTCTGGGCAAACAATTCAAAAACGATGATGACAAATTGAAGCAACTTCAAAGAAGGATTTGGCAGGAAGCATCAGAAATCTCCCTTCTCTTCCCTGCCCTGCCGAAAGATAAGTAGCTGCTGCTGGGTAGAGGAGGGAGCAAGGGATTGCCAGACTGGCTAGGAAACTGTCACGGAATTTTGAAAATAAAGATTACATGCAGCACCAAGGCAGTCTATAACACTGAAGTAGCTTCCCCAAATTTCATTGCCTCCGTAGTCATGGGTTCCAAATTTTGGACACATTCTGTAAGTTACCCATTTGAGATATGTTGGTTCAAAAATTGTTGCCCTATGACACACCATTTTGCATTGTCATTGTCATGACAACGAAAGCATTAATAGCATATAGATAAAATTAGGCATGCACTCATCACTGTTTTGGGTTTACACATCTATTAGTTTTGCTATTTAAAACTTTTTCATTTTCTGAACTACAAGTTGGATACTTTCTCTGTAACCATTAACATTATTTGAATTCAAAGTCAACATTAGAATACTTATACATTTATCTATGTATTTTTCAGAAAGTATGCAGTTTTGTACAGTGTGTTTTAACAGAAAGCCGCATTGCAAAATTCAAAGGAATAATTATAATAATAAAAAGAATAATCACATTCTGCTTCACACATTATTTTGGAGAGGATGAATTAAGTGGATTCATATTAAAAAGCAAATGGAATGTCTCCCCCATTCCTAATTATAATTTTTATTTTCTTTTTATATGCTACCTTTCTCCCAGCTCAACATAGTGAGCTTAGCTCCTATCTTAATTTTTCCTGCACAATTAAGCTGTGAGTTAGGTTGGGCAGTGAATCCTGTAATTCCCAGGCAGACTGGGCAAGGCTAGTCTTAATAACCTCAATAAGGCACCTTTTGGCCCTGAAATCTACAGTCCAAAGGCATGCATGAAAGGTTATGTCTGTGTTTTAGCTAACTACACATGTTAAACATTGAATTGCCTCCTGCAAACCTCACCCAACGAGTGGCAGATTAATATTGGATGAAAAATGTTCTTTCACAGCTTTGGCTATAAACTTTTGGCATAGAAGGTCCACAGTGGCCTTCGAAAACCTGATTACAAGATGAACACAGATAAATAAGAGACATAGGGCTGAGGGAATAAAATATTTCAAGCAGAATTTGCAAAGATGTCTTGCCTTCCCAAGCATTGCCACACTGCAAAGTAAATGCATAGCTTTGGGGCCATTATGCATTCAGCAAGCCAGAAAGTTGTTTTTAGCTTCTGCTGGAGCTCACAGAAACATTTTACTCATTTCCCTTTAGACAACTCTAAGGGAAAATGGTCACAACTCTGAGGCATGCAGTTTCCATCCCAAAGTATATTATGTTATCTATTGCCATGCAAAATAGATTGGAAGTCACCAAGCACATGCCTCGATTTTATCATTTACTGCTCCAAAAAATAGGAAGGAACTCAGAATGGACTTAATCACAGTAGTCCTCATTTGGCGACTGCCTTGTTTAGTGACCCTTCGCAGTTACAACAGGGATGAAAAAGTAACTTTGTGACCAATCCTTGCATTTACAACTTTCACAAGTCTCTAAAACAAGGTAAGCTGAAGTAAGATAGTAAAATGGTGGTGGTTCACTTAGCAACCATTTCGCTTAGTGACCAAATTGCCAGTTTCACTTGTGGCCGCTAAATGAGGACTACCTGTACATTACCAGTGAACACGAATTAAGTCAAGCTCCTCTTTACGAGGCGATAGGCATACCGCTACTCTGGGTAACAAAATAGATCTTGATGACATTCCTCTCCCACAGGAATGACACATTTGGCCTAGCACATCTAAAGTCTGATTCAATTTATGTTGTGTTGGACACATAGAAACTGCTGTGAACGTCTTCTTCATTCCCCAAACTGATTTCCCAAGTCCAAGAAATAATTCCACAGCGAAACTATCTACGTTGGGTTAGTGTACATCTATTTGTTTATTTTACTTATTTATTAAATTTCTGTGCTGCCCATCTCCCTTACAAGGTGACACTGGGCAGCTTACAGAGATCTGTCTATCATATAGCTGAACTATTTCACTGATTGTACCCCACCCTGAGCACGATGAGAGACGATGAGTTAGAAAGAGAAGAAAGTGTTAAAATGCTGGAATTGGGTATGTCTAGTTTAACGAAGAGAAGGACGAGGGGGGATGTGATAGCAGTGTTCCAATATCTCAGGGGTTGCCACAAAGAAGAGGGAGTCAAGCTATTCTCCAAAGCGCCTGAAGGCTGGACAAGAAGCAACGGATGGAAACTAATCAAAGAGAGAAGCAACCTACAACTAAGGAGAAATTTCCTGACAGTGAAAACAATCAGTGGAATGGCTTACCTTCAGAAGTTGTGGGTGCTCCCATCACTGGAGGCTTATAAGAAGGGATAGGACAATCATTTGTCTGAAATGGTATAGGGTTGGACTAGAAGACCTCCAAGATCCCTTCCAACTTTGTTATTCTGTTTTTCTGTTACAATATGTTCCAAAATGCATGTTATAATTAAGGTAATGCACAAGAAATATTATTTCACAGAATTGTTCACAAAGACATATATACATTAAGCAAAAATGCAAACGTGGATGCATATGAGAAACCTGCCCCACCCCATGTGCACGCAAGTTAAATATGACATTAATAAAAGTAAGAAACTGAGACAAGCTGAATTTATTTCCATATCCTTACCTACCTC
The DNA here is from genome assembly GCF_001527695.2 of Protobothrops mucrosquamatus. Taxonomy (NCBI): domain Eukaryota; kingdom Metazoa; phylum Chordata; class Lepidosauria; order Squamata; family Viperidae; genus Protobothrops; species Protobothrops mucrosquamatus. The sequence continues at coordinate 46,923 of NW_015388112.1, read as the reverse complement.
AGGCCTTCTGGGAAAATGAAGATGTAAGACATAGAAGCAGCAATAGATTCTTCCTTATGCAACATACATCCTACATTACAATACTTACATTCAAATTTAATTGCTATCCATCTTTGTCAACTGCACATGCCAGGCACGGGTTTTCTTCTGCCCCTGTGATCTGTTACTGCTGTCACCAATTTCACTTGCATTACCTCATTTATTTATTATGATTTATTTATTATAATTTATATACCCCCCCTACTTGAGTGATTTCATGCAGCTTACAAAGCAGCTTATAGAAAGCATTTGTAAAAGGAGTACCAGATTAATTCTCCCAAACCCTCTCTGTTGGTCTATGTCTTCAATTAAATTCTCTTCACTGGATGTCCAGAGTAAGAGGATAATTTTAGCTATCTTTTGAAAGGAGAAAGGGTGAGAAGTGACTTCCAGGGGCAACCATTTCCAAAAGCTGGATGGAGAAATGGAGAGAAAGATGGAAAACAAGGGTTCAAGTTGTTTAGGGCTTTATTGATAATTGAATTGGGCTCCAACAATCTCCTGGCAAACTTTGCAGCTTTTGCCAAATTGGTGACATTCTGCTAAACAGGTTAATACTGTTAGCAGGCAGGCAGTTTCATTCTGTGCCAGCTGTAGCTTCTTCAAGGGTACCTCATGGAAAGCAAATGGCCGTAGTCTGAGAAATGAACAAGGGTATGAGACACTGTCTTCACCACCTGCTCTAAAAATAGGTGCAGCTAATGGAGTCACCAAAGTTGGCTAAAGGCTCTCCTGGCCACAAGTTCTATCTGCTGGGGTAGGCAACCTTGGCTGCCATTTTTTTTGCCTGTTCATAGATTCTTACCAACATATTTTAAGTGCGCAGGGGTAGGCAACCTTGGCTCTTTTATGACTCGTGGACTTCAACTCCCAGAATTCCTGAGCCAGCATGGCTCAGCTTGGAAACCTCTCCCTTTCCCCTCAGCATGGCTGGCTCAGGAATTCTGGGAGTTGAAGTCCACGAGTCATAAAAGAGCCGAGGTTGCCTACCCCTGGTCTAGGGGAAGCCACAGATTACATTCAAGCTCTTTCGGAGGTAATGCAACCCCATCCAGCGCAGTGGCTGAAATAACCATGGAGTCACAAGATTTCTATTCCAATGACAGTTCAATTTTGTTGGAATTCAAGACAGAATCTTGAATCTATCTTGAGAGTTTTATTCCATCCCAACCAGTCCCTCACAACAGGGGTCCCCAACCCTCAGTCTGTGGACCAGTACTGGCCCACGGCAGGCCAGCAACCGGCCCGCACAAACAAGCAAAACCCCATCAGTGGGATGCGGGCTGCACACAAAACCACGCACCCTCCGATCTGCGGGAAAACCTCTCTCCATGGAACCGGTCCCTGATGCCCAAAAGGTTGGGGACTTCTGCCCCACAAGCTTCAGGACTTCCACTGCAATTCCTATTTGGATGGGGTGGAGAGATACAGCTGCATATCCTCATCATAATGAAGACACCTGTGATGGAAGGAAGCATCAAGACAGATATGTTTTCTGTATAATTAAAATGCATTTTCAGGGATGCGCACTTAAAATATGTTGGTAAGAGTCTATGAACAGGCAAAAAAATAGTGTAATACAAAAACACAATGATCTATAGTAAGTATGTGCATCAGGATCCTGCACAGCAGCATCCAGAAGGAGGGGTCAAAATCTGCAAAATGGTAGATGTGGCACCATGGTGGATCCAAGCCCTGCCCCTTTCCTATGAATCTTGGTGTTATATAGACATACAACAAGGTAAGACTCCAATCTCTACAGCACCTGGCATCTTTTAGATTTTGCCCACCCTCCTTGATGGACAACAGTGAGCCTAAATGCAACAGTCCATCATCTTTTTTACGTATGTGCTAATAACAAGACCGAGACCAGGGGTTCAAATTTTCCGGTATTATATACATGTTGCCTCATTTTGCAGCCTTCCCACATCCATAAGAATTCACAACACATAACCAAACCCACAGTGTGCTAAAGAATAGTCTTTGCAGAGCTCAGCATGAACTGTAAACTCATAAATTAGATTCCTTGTGTGAATTGAACGGATGGGTAGGTTTTCCAAACAAGCAACTTTATAGCAGAATTCAGCTAATCCTTATTATCTCTTGTAGTGGCTGGTAAGACCCCCTTGGTGTTCCCATTAGCTAGAGTAGTTACAAGCTATCACAGACCATCAATGCTCATTTTTAGCTCTCAATACTAATTAAGGAAACAGATTTGGCTATTAATTAAACAAAGTCTAGGAAAACTGTTATTGCCTTATCCTGATACTTTGCGATCACACCTCCTTTCTCCTCCATGCTGCTTTACACATTTTTGTCTCCTTCCCTGTCTTCCCGATGCCCGATGCCTAATACAACTCCAAGCAAAATTCGTTCCCAGCTGTTTCTTGAAACGGAACCTTGCTTCCTCCACTCCATTTGCCAATCTTGTTTCAAACTGGGTGAGGACAAGAGATCCAATTAAAAACACATTACAGGTTTCAGCGGGCAGTTTTTGCTTGCTTCTGCTCAGCCAGCTCCTGGAGTTTTTCACTTTTCCTCACGTCAAAGCTCTTCACCGTTATTGGCCCATGAAACCAGGTGGCAGAATCGCTTTCACTTTGCAGTTGGCTTAGCAGCTCCTAATGTGCCTCTGCTTTAATGAGTCACATGGCACAGTCCCATTTTGGTTATTCTAAAGCATGTAATTACATGGACTAATTAAGCAACAAGACACAATAGGGCAAGGATTTATTGTGCCATATTTTACGCCTAGGTGTGTTTTTCACCCCACTTGGATGTGAACAATTACACAATAATTCAGCCATCAAAGGCTTAAGTTGCAATTAAAAAGCCAATATTTAATTTCTAAAAATGTTTAATTTGGAGGTAGGCCTGAAAATAAAATAAATAAATAAATAAACTGCCTTTCCCCTACCTCCCAATTACTGAATATGTTAGTCCAGTATTAGACTAGAATGCTCATTATAGTTTTGATTTTTATCTAATATAATGAAACATGTGATTGGACACTGAAGACAGAAATCCTGTATTTTATCAGAGAGGTGATTAGTGACAAGTGGTAATTTCAGTGTTGATTTGATTTGTAAAATGTATTTCTACATTTGAATGTTGAATAACTTGTTTGTTTGGTCTGAATTGTTACATAAATGACCCGTATATCCACCAAAGCTTTGTGCATATTGTTTTATATTTCCATCCTGAAATTCATGATTTAAAATTCTACAGTACAGCTTGCACATAAGGAATCCATAAAAATGAATATGAGGAAAATTATGCAGACATGTCATTCAAAATCATCAGCAAAAAGTGGTCTCATGATGAAAAACGCACAAAAATGCCTCCTTTAGAAGAAACACATGCAAAAATATATCAGATTAATTTTCATACACCCCTTTTTATTTCAAATTTATGTACTGAAAAATTAGAAATTGGGTGAAAATTAAATTCACTGAAGTATCCATGCCTAGGTAAGAAGATTCCATAATCAATAGGGAGAAAAAAAATAATGTCTTGTTCACCTTGTAATTAATGTGGGTAGGAAAAAAAGGAAATAACTATTAGTAATTCTTTGATTTTAATTCTATCCTGATGCTGTATTGTTGATAGTTTTTAAAAACTACATGTACTCTGATTTATATTCTATCCATTAATAACACAAAAATTACATTTCTTTATGTTTAATAAATGACACACACACACACATCATTCATGTTCTCTGGCATTTCTTCCCAGTAGTACCCTATGGTATTTGTCTTCACCCATTTTGTGGTGCGTGTGTGAGAGAGAATGTGTGTGCCAGGTGGAAAGCCAAATTCTTGGAAAACTTGATGATTCTGTCCTTTTGCCCCCATTCAATCTCACATTCTTTCCCTGGCTCAAGATATTCAAGGATCACTGACTCCTTAATGTTGTGGATAAGAAAAGAATGTCATAAATCACTCACGGAGGGAATCCATTGTTGCATAATAATCCATCCTTGGGAGCAGACAGTTACACAAGAGACCCGTGGCTCATTGTTCTAGACATTTGAAGAAGCTCTTAGGTGGAGAAACAAGGCAAAAAGGGAGGCAGAGGAGTGGTGTGAGAAAGACTTGCCAGGCTGAGAATAAGGAGCTACACTGCTAACACCAAGGCTATCATTTGGTGTACTTTGATGAGTATTAAGGATCAGCAGATTATTGACAATTAAAAGGAACAACCACCAGTAAATATAGTAATTCTTTACTGATGATTGTTCCTTTTCAATTGTCAATCTGCTGATCTTTAATATTTGAGGAAAAGTACAATATTTTTTAAAAGAATGTTGTATAAGATATAAGTGTAACTTACACACTGTTTTGTGGTCTACTGAAGGAACGTCTGCTTCTCTTCAGCAGTGTATATCTTTTTGTGTTTGTATGTAATGTGTACACACACACATACACAAACACACATACATACACACTGTATAATGCAGAGAAAGGCTGTAATCCTAAATGAACTAGAACAGGGTGTCAAACTGCAGGCCCACGGGCCGGACATATCATGCGGAAGCCGCACCCACCCCATTGCCGGCAATGGCAAAACAGTTCCGATACGTTGCGCGACATCACGTGACGTCACAAGTTGGACATGTCTGAACTAGAAGGTAAGCCTCATTGAACACAGTGGGGTTTGCAACTCTTCATATATCTAATGAAGCAAACTGAACTCATAATAAGAATTTTAATCGTTGTTAGGGCATCACCAGAGTCTGGTTATTTATGTTGCAGCTGACTATCACAGCTATCCTCCAGAAGGGGTTTCAGTATATCTATGGGGCCTTCTACCAGAATAGATGTTAAAACGAAATGTACTTTTAATCTGTTCCAGTCTTGTGCTTCTGCTGGCTTGACTCCAATTAAGTTAAAAAAACAAACAAACAACCAAAGAGACATTCAACTAGAAAAAAAAAATACAAAAAGCAGGAAGGAATTGTAAACTAAACAAAGAAAAAAGAGAAAGGGTTACAAAGTAGCAACAGGTGAAGCTAGAGAAAATCACATTGAGTACCCAGTCAATTAGTACAAGCGTTTCCCAACCTTCAGGACTGTGTGCTCTCTCTCTCCATTAACTTTTCTCTATATATAATGGTTGCATCTGTAAGGATCCCTCTGTTAAAGTATTGAAGTTTGCAGATGACACAACAGTCATTGGTCTCATTTGAGACCGTGATGAGTCTGCAAATAGATGGGAGGTTGAACAACCGGCCCTGTGGTGCAGCCAGAACAATCTGGAGCCGAACCTGCTTAAAACCGTAGAGAGTGGATTTGAGGAAAAGCCCTCCTACTCTATCATCTCTTACTGTATTTGACAGCACAGTGTCAGCAGTAGAATCCTTCAGGTTTTGGGATTCTATTATCTCCCAGGATATGAAATGGACACCTAACATTAGAATTATCATTTAAAAAAGCATAACAAAGCATGTTCTTCCTGTGTCAACTTATGAAGTTCAGACTGCCCCAGGAGTTGTTCATACAATTCTACAGAGGAATTATTGACTCTGTCATCTGTACTTCGATAACTGTCTGCTTGGTACAGCAACTAAATAGGACAGATACAGACTTCAATGGATAGTTAGATCTGCAAAAAAAAAAAAAAAGCAATTGCAACCAGACTGCCTTCCACTGAAGACCTGTATATTGTGCAGGTAAGAAGGAGGGCTAAGAAAATATCGACAGACCCTTCATATCCTGGACATAATCTGCTTAAACTTCTCCCCTCAAGACATGGCTACAGGGGATTGCCTGGCAAAATATCTAAACACTGGGACAGTTTTTTTTCCTCGTGCCATCACTCTGATGAACATCTAATCCTCACAGTATCATTTTATGTCTAAGTATATTTACTCATGTTGTATGGTTGTAGTATTATGATCTTTTTCATCTTCTCTACTTTTCCTTCTTATTGGTATCATATCATCATTATTATTACTCTGCTGCTTTGCATGTACCTTGAGAGCTTCTGCACTGGAGACAAATTCCTTGTGTGTCTAATCACACTTAGCCAAGTAAAGTATTCTATTCTATTCTATTCTATTCTATTCTATTCTATTCTATTCTATTCTATTCTATTCTATTCTATTCTATTCTCGTGTATACATCATATACTCTGCTAATCAGTAGTTAAAATGTCTGTTAAAGGGTAAATAACACTTTAAAATGTCATAAATTCTATGCCAAAGACAAACATATTGCACAATTTATTTGATTACTAGATACAACTGGTACATTACCAGTTTTTTAAAAAACAGGTAGATTACAGGTAGATTTTAAAAAACAGGTAGATTACACATCTCATGAATCAGGTCCTTAGTATTGGGAGTAATACTACTTTTCCAATTTCTCCCAATACAGGTAGTCCTCGAGGTATCAACCTAATGGAACCTGCCCATTAGGATCATAAGTCAAAAAATTAATCATATGAATCAGACTCAATTTTCCAAATTTTTAAAATCAAATTCATTAATTGAATCAAATGGATCATTAAATGAACGAAGATCTGACTTACTATTTCCTCCTATTTGTTAATTGCTCACTGCCTGAACTGAGGCTTTCTATGCTGCTGCCAGCTGCCCATCAGCTGCTTACAGTGCAGCCTTCAGCTCAGGAACTAAATTGCCTCCAAGCAGACTGCAGAACTCTGTTTGTAACTGCTTTTTTAAAAAAAAAAAACAATTTGTTGCTAGTGTGCTTTAAAAAAAAATCACTTGCACTAATTAGCTTAAGAGTCTCCAGCCAGGCACCCAGAGGGAGATGGGGGAGGGGTTTACAGAACTGTGGGCTTGCAACAGTAACAGAGATGGAAGGGACCTTGAGGTCAAATACTCTGCTTTCACAAGAGAGCATTTCCAATAAATGCCTATCCAGTCTCTTCTTAAAAGCTTTCAGTGATGGGGCACTCACAACTTCCGGAGGCAATTTAAATTTAAAACCTACAAACTACAGTAATATATGTTAATCTCCAAAATAAAAGCAAGGAAACACAACATTATAGAATGCTTTGTGTAGATCAGGCATGTCAAACTTGCGACGTCACGTGACGTCGCGCGACGTATCAGAGCTTTTTTGCCATTGCCAGCAATGGGGTGGGCACAGCCCACGGGCCGGCAGTTTGACACCCCTGGTGTAGATGCTGGCTAGCATTTCTACAAGCAAACTTTATCTTTGCAAAGTTCTGTACTTACAAACACAATAGTTTGCAAAGTACAGCACTTAAAAAGAAGAGCAGTTTCCAAAGTGCTTGCAAACACTATAGAGTAGTGTTACTCTATAGAGTAACAATTTTTTTAAAAAAAAAAAATACTTATAGAAACAATTCTAGCACTCCAGTCCCTTAACGCAGGCTGCAAAAATCAAGGGCTCTTATTTAGCCATGTGACCAAGGACAAAAACAAAAACAACCCCCCCCCTTCAGGAATTGCATTCGTAACCCGAACAGCACAGGCAACTCACAGTGTTAAAATGGCCATCGCTTGCAACAATGACTGAATCCAAGTCACATAGCTACAGAGGCCCCTTTTTCGTCACCATTTTGAATTTTTAATGTAAGTACCCTTTCTGAATAAATCTGTTTTTGTGAAAACTTGCTAAATGAATGTTCGTACCTGGGGGAATTACCTCTAATTCTTTTAACAATACCCCACAGAGACACTTGGTGGTAGTGTGCAAGATGCAGTAGTCACTTAGGCCTGCAGGCAATCGCATTCTCTCATTGGACAGTTTCTTGCTGCTGTGTCTTCACATCTTTCTGCTCCAGCAAAGCAATTGCCAAGCACTTTCCTTCCTGTGAGCAGGAAAAACTGGTCATGTATACTTTTATATGTGTCTATGTGCTCATGCATAAGTGGGTGAGTATCAAAATGCACATACATGGGGACACAACATCCCTTTTAAAATAAACATTTTATTACTCCCCCCCCCCCAGCTTTTCCTCAAAATATTCTGCTGTTGCTTGTGATAATAGGTCTTTCTCATGTTATAACCTTATCTGACATGGTGGGATTTCAAGGTTGTTTGTTGGTTTGAAATACTATTTTTCTTTTCCTGAGTGACCTACTTTCCTGCTGGGCTTTGTTGCCGTTGTCATTGTTGTTTTGGTAATAAGCTGCTGCCGTTTATACAAGGAGCTTTCCTATCTCTGGAAAGTAGCCAAAAAGTACAGGATTGTCCACGAAGAAATTAAAAGTCAATAGGCAAACCAGACAGAGTGAAAGCAGAGCAAGTAAATGAACCCGGAAGTCATATTTGCATGGGAAACAAACAGGGGAACATCATTCACTGCTGTCCTCCATAATTGGTTGCTGCCCCATTCTGTTGATGGAGCAACCTGGCAGTGCAGATAATCCTTTAGTTTTAGATTTGTTGGATTTTCCATCTGAGCTCATGCTAAGAAATACAGGGGAAAAAGAAGAAAAACACCATGGAGTAATAGCGATGTTGGTGTGAATTTCTGAAGGTGAAATTCAACAGATCTGATTGGGGAGGACTGCCTTTGGGTGGTAGCACTCTCCACCCTTCCTTGAGTTGGCAGAAAATTCTATTATTTCCCCTGCCACTCCTTATCCTGACTCTTTTGCCTCTGTTCCCAGGCTTTATATCCAACAGACTTGCCTTCAGTGGGATGAGAGAGAAAGCCAAACAGATTTTCCACACTTTGAGGTTGTCCTTGGCTGACTGGAATCAGAAGGTGGGAAAAGCTACTTTAAAACCAATGCAGTTCGGGGTGACTTAAACCTGTCCCACTCCAGGGCTGAGGAACTGTGAGAACACAGCAGAGGAAAGCTACTCCCAAGCTCAGTTTGTGCTGAAGTTTGGTGCAAGGGGTGGGTGGGTGGGGAACAGAGCAGCAGCCTCTTTTTAATGTGGCTTGTATAGAGGCTTTTATTGTTGCTTCTTTAAAGCTGTCCAGAGCTGTCAAGGAAGTGGGTGACATATAAATTTTCTAAATAAATATATGAATAAGTAACAGCAAACAGTAAATCATTTGGAAAGAGTGGCAAGCTAGCAACCTGTTTTAGTATATACTCAGAGAGAGAAAGAGAGAACAATATATATATGTCATTGCTCAGAGAATGTTATCACAAGGAAGAGGGAGAGAATTACATTTTATTATGTTGCAAGATTCACAGATTTTAATTTGGGATTTTTTTGTTGTTTATTTGCAATCTGCTCAGTTATAAATGCTTCACATATGCATGCTGAAGGGCTCCTGGTATTAATACTAACACTAGACTCAACATTGTTTATCTATTAATTTATGTGCTTCCTGAATATGCATACAATTATCACCTCAAAAATGAGAAAATAAGGTCTTTTTAAAACATATACTTTGACAGAAGTATCTCTAGAAGTGGGCATTCAGATAACTTAGAAATGGGTAGTCTGGTAAACTGCATAATTAAATGCAATTTGTTATTGCAAAAAAAAAATCCAGATGTCCATATATAATTCTCTCATAATCCAATGCAGTTCACAATCAGGCCTCCTTTTCTGGAATAAATTCTGCTTCCTTGAGCTCCATGTGCCTTCCATGGATGTTGGCATAGTGGTGGATGAAAAACACATACGTGTCTTCATCCCTTTACATACATTTATTTTTTTCCACATATACTCCCTACCCCTCACCCCAAAATACACACACTGGCATATGCCTCATTCCTCTCCTTGGTTGCCTCCCTGTAATCTTCCATTACTTCACTGGAAAGAAGAGGGAAACAGTGAGATAGTCTTCTCAGACTCTAAGCTACGTATGAGCGACAGATCTTGAATTTCTTCCTGTCGCCTGCCCTGGAAATGCTTACATTTCCTTTTTTATTGTTCTTACTTTAGGAAGCCATCAAAGTCAACTGAAATTGGGCAGCCTTTAAATTGCATTAAAATGAAATAAGAAAAGCAACTGATTTGCCCCCCCCTTCCCAAGCAGCTGATTGTGCAGTGGGCTTTATTTCTCTCAGCCTGCAGATTATGCAGTTTAAGAGATACATGTTGCTTATTTTTGATGGATGGGGCTGTTGTTATAGCAGCTGGCCCAGCACTGGTTTCTGTTCTACAACATGGGTAACACCATTGGTAATCTGTCAATGTGCATCCGTCACGATCAAATCCGAATAAAAAATCAAACCAGCCAAACTAATCCATTAATCTTAATACGATGTTTTTAAATCTGTCAGAGGCATGATTGTGCCATGATCTGGCGATCATCTGTTATTTATTTAGGAATGGTGTTCAAGAACTTTCTGCATAAGAATAGGTTGGTTTATTCCATCTCCCCATAAGGAAAAGTAAACTAAAACAGTTGGTTTTAACCCAAGTTCTGTTACATAAATGGTGAGCGATGCTTTTGTCCCAAATCAGATCTGCTTGATCGGGCAGTTAAAACCAGGTTAACAAAATCGAATGAAATTGGTTGGTACTTTTTGCAAGCGCAACATGTCCTCTGCAGGTCGGCTCATCTGGTGTCAGAAGAGCTGCTGAAAGCTTCAATAGTGGAAGATTTACAGGCAAAGGCAGAACTTCCAAAATATCTTTGTCACTGGGTGGTTTCCCTTTGATTTAGTTTTCTTTCATGTTGGCATGCAGGAAGTAGCCATGTTCATCTCCCCCCTCCCCCTCCCCACATTTAGAAAGATAAAAGTCACACCTGAAAGAGAAGAAGCCACCAGCTGGCAAAGGCTGTTCAGCAGTGCAGAAACTTCCAAGAAGAGCTGTGGATGGAATACGAGAAAACAGAAGGTTTACTTCATGACGTCTCAATTCCTTAAAAAAAACCAAAAAAAACCCCCACCTCTACTAAAACTAAATTTAAAATATTGGACAGAGGAAACTGCAAGTCTTTCTCTCCTGTTCTTTAATACCCCAAAACTACTTTTTGAAAATATAGATGGCTCCAGCTGTCGTTCCCTTAGGTCACACAGTCATCTCAGCTACATCCCAGAAAAGGAAAGAGTGGGATGAGAGGAAAGTTTCAGAGCCAATAGAGGGGGGGGGATCTGCTCTCCTTCCCGCCCTTCTTTTTTGGCACTTGCACTGAAATCATTATCCTCATAATTGGTCTCTAGGGATTTCTGTTGGCCCAACCCAACAGAGTGGTATGCTCCAAGTCCCTTCTATGAAACAGTGCCATCTATGGGTACGCAGGAGATGTGCCTTGTCTGTTGTGGCACTTGCCTCATGGAACAGCCTCCTTCAGAGAGAGCTGAGATCCTCCATGATCCAGAGGATCTAATGTTCTTGACTTTCTGAAACACCACGAAGGCTTGGCTTTTCTCATAGGCATTAGGCCAGGATGTCAGTGGAGCCCAACTTGTGTTGTGAGTTAGTTATGCAGTGCATTGGTTACTCCAATAGTTATTTTTTAACAACACTTTGCAGGGGTTCTATCATATTGCCAGAAACCCAGAGAAACTTATTCAAGATGGGTAATCGTATACATTTTCTAAATAAATGATATTCTAGTTGAAGCATTTTTATCCTGCTCTTCAGCCTCAGAGGTTTCCAAGCAAGGTTACCCATAGAATTAGTTGAGGGAGGGGAAGAGTTTATGAATTACTTGAGAAAGGGGGAGAGTTAATGCTTTGGGGGGGGGGCTTAAGGTTTAAAAATATGACATGAGAGGGGGAAAAAGGGGATGTTGAAAAAACAAGGGAGGGAAAGGGTACTTTCACAGTTTGGTTAAATACTTTTTGTTGCCGTTGTGTCTGATCTATTGTGACCCCCATGGACCATTGCACACCAGGACTTCCCGTCCTCCACTGGCTCCTGGAGTTTGCCCAAATTCATGTTTGTTGCCTCGATGGCACTATTTAACCATCTCATCCTCCCCCGTCCCCTTCTCCTTTTGCCTTCCATCTTTCCCAATATCAGGGTCTTTTCCAATGAGTCCTCCCTTCTCATTTGGTGGTCAAAGTATCTGAACTTCAGCTTCGGTATCTGTCTTTTTCAAAGGACAGTCAGGGTTGATTTCTTTTAGGATTGACTGATTTGATCTCCTTGCAGTCCAAGGGACTCTCAAGAATCTTCTCCAGGTTAAACACTACCAGATGAATATATTTCAGGAAAGAATGGAAGCTTGGTCCCAAATATTCCAATAATCCTCAGAGTGTATCTTGGTGATAGATGTTTCAGAGGTTTTCAGAAATTATGGGAAGTGAAACCTCACAGAAATATAATAAGAAAATTAATTAAAAGGGAAGTAGATACTACCAAGGCTACAATTCCAGTGAAAGGGGGGGGGGGAATTAGTGAATCTGTGAAAAGTGACAGTCAGGGATCTGATCTGATCTGTCCTGCAATGGGGAAATTTTTCACCTGGTCTTCAGCTATTGAAGACATTTGGGTGTGATGTATTAGAAAGCAACCTAGAGGGTCTCCGTTGGATGGGAGCTATAAAGAGAGATTAGTAAATGCTTCTCTTTTGAGAACATGGTGGCTCAAACATTTGACAGGAAGCCATTTCCAAAGTTGGGCTTTGGCCAAGCGGGAAGCACGTTGATTTTGTGAGTCACCAGCCTTGCATAAGGGAGAGGCTGTTGCGTAACCCAGACAGGCAGACATGGCCATAAATCAACCAGCACTGACCTCATGGAAGGAGTCTCCTGTGGCTGAGGCAAAAATTTAAAAATGTCACTGCCTTGTTAAAAGCTACAGAGACCCTCTAATAAGCCATAATTAGATCTTAGGGGCCTGTGGAGTCACGCCAATAAAAATGGGATAATATTCTTCCTCTCCTCTTTTCATTAGTACAATCGTACAATCCCCCTCCCCTGCCCCCCCTCCCAAAAAGAAGAGTCAGGTGTTGGCAAAAGAGACCAACTTGAATCCAAAGCCAGCAGTGACCATGCTACTCTGATGATACTCTGGTTATTTCTCCAACTTTGGAGAAGTCAAAGGTTACCTTTTGACAGGGTTACTTCCTCCTTAAGGAAAAGGGGAGGGGAGGGATGGAAAGGCTAGTTCTCACAGCATGTTAAACTGAGTGAATGGCAAATGAACAGGATATAAGCCCCCAGCCAGCCAGCAGTCCAGAAAGAGATGGCAGAGGAATCTAGCTTTGTTTACAGTTTATCAGCCAGCTATACTAGGGGCATCACGATCTAGTCAGAGATGATGCAAATCTAATGCCTGTCTAGTCAGCCATCCAAAAGAAAGAATTGCAAAGAAAAGCTGGGGGGGGGAGTAATTTTCCATTACAGAATCCACTTGTTAGGACAATCCAGGCAGCCACAGAACGCATCTCCTGAACGTGATTGAGCCAGATCCACTGCTATTGCTCAGCCAGTGGGGAAGGGATTAATAATGTACGGCTTGCCAGAACACTTCAGTGCAAGGACTCATGGGATACTAGGCACTTCCTGAAGAAGTGGGTATGGACAGCAGTCTCTCAAAAGCAGCTTCTGACCCTATTACAGGGACTCATTTATTATTGTGGCCAGGACTTCTAACAGGGTCCATATGAGCAGTGCCAGTGGTGTCCATAGCAACGGCGCATACCTTCTCCTTGTGGTTTCTGTTACCACATTTGGGAGATGTAGTGGATTTGGCCCTTTTCAGATGCAAATTTCTGGTTTAGCATGCCATCATTTTGCGTTCTATTTAAAATATAACTTCACTTGTTTTATTTCAGTTTTGGATCCAAGAAAATATCAGAATTTGGGATATGGTATATTTTGTTTTGGAACAATACCAGGTTCACAAGTACTGATCTATCATATTGATTGTGGTGGTGCTGTTGCTATTGCTGCTCATGATAGCAGCACGCAGGGAAAACGTTGAATGTAATTAAATTATGTCAATTCACATCTTCTGTTTGGAAGCCTGTCAGAGCACAATCCTCTGCTGGAAGGTGAGATCTAGTCCAAATCCAGTTTTGATGTATCTTGAAGGTGAGAGCAAGGAGAGACTTTGAAGTTGCCCAGAAGCAGTTTTGCATCTGAGATGAATTAGGACAGGGGTCTTCAAACTTGGCCCTTTTATGACTTGTGGACTTCAGCTCCCAGAATTCCTCAGCCAGCGTGCCTGGCTATCACTGCTCTTAGAGACTTCCCCCACTATTGTAAGATGTATTGATTGATGT
>NW_015388112.1:20007-32536 GCF_001527695.2 Protobothrops mucrosquamatus | reverse complement strand
TCTTGAAGGTGAGAGCAAGGAGAGACTTTGAAGTTGCCCAGAAGCAGTTTTGCATCTGAGATGAATTAGGACAGGGGTCTTCAAACTTGGCCCTTTTATGACTTGTGGACTTCAGCTCCCAGAATTCCTCAGCCAGCGTGCCTGGCTATCACTGCTCTTAGAGACTTCCCCCACTATTGTAAGATGTATTGATTGATGTATTGATTGATTGATTGATTGATGATGTATTCTCAACTCCTAGAAACCACATAAATAGACTTTATCCATGATGATCTACCCCTAACTTGATTTTTCAGATCTTCCAACAGTGCACCCATCACCATTGTAGTTGACTTCATCCTCTTGTTCTCTTTCCTTCTGCCTCTCTCAGCATGATCCTTCTCCAGAAAGTTAGGCCTTTGCATAATGTGTCCAAAGTAGGATAATTTGAGCCTGTTCATTTGTGTCCCAAGTGAGAATTCTGGGTTGATAATTATTAATATTTCCACATTTGCTTTCATTTATATCCATAGCATTCATGGATTTTAAGGAAAACTACATCTCCTTTTTCGTATCCTTCCCTTCCAACGCATAAATGATTTTGACACATTCCATACATAGAGGAACACAAAGGAACATTTGGCTTTAGTGTAATTGTATTCCTTTTGTTTATTTGTTTTAAAAATTTATATAGCATCTATTGCTTTTACAGCTCTGGGCAGATTACAAGGAACAGTAAAAACATCACTAACATCCATTAAAAATGAATATATAAATGTTTAAATAAATAATGGAAGTTATAAAACACAGTGCCTGGGAAAATAAGTATGTTTTGATATCCTTTCCTAAATTGTAATAAGGGGAAAGTTTATTTCAACCCTGGTGGTTCTGCACTCCATAATATGGGGCACTCCAGGGAGAAAGATTAATTAGCCTTTGATAACAAGCATATCCCTGGTGGGACCTGCCAAAAGTGACTTGTTGATGATGTGGGATGGTATACTGGAATAGGCTGCACTGCAGCATGGACTTGAACTATGTTTCAATCAAATTCATCTTTAAAAGCTCACTGTCCCATTAATGTCTGCAGATCACAAGAAGGGTTAGTAGTGATAGACATATCTTGGGTCATTACATCTTTTATCTGTGTGATCTCATGAGTTAATGAAGACATAGCTTTCCTTTCCAACTCTGCTGCTACTTGCAAAATTAAGAAATAAAGTAGCATGGATCCTCTGTAAGAATCTGTAGCTGAGCTATCAAAACAATTATTCTGTTTTCTTCTCTACTTTTTTTTCCGGTAAGGGAAAGAAGTGCAAAAGACATGATAAACAGGAGAAAGCAGTTACCGGTGGACTTCCCATAAAATGACATAAACTAGATAGGATGATTTCACAATAATTGGAATCCTGTCTAGTATGCTGCCAGTAAGTACAAGACCCAATGGATTGTTCTACATAGGTTGCTAAACACAGGCCAGGCCAATGCTTGAAATACTAATTAGAACATGCAGCTGCCAGTCTGGAACCCAAAGCTACAAACAGGAATAGAGCAAGCAAAATTTTGGAAAGACTATTTGATGGATAATTATTGCATTATTTAGTAATTCATTTAAATCAGAGAAATGGGACACTTTGCCCAATAAAGCCAACAATGGCTGAACCATGGCTGTCACTGGTTCAGCCTAATGGAGGCTACATTTCCATCACTGGAACAGGTCTACCAGCTTGCATTTCTCTATCACGTGCATAGTTATCTATATTCCCCTTCCAGCAGCATTTATCTAAAAGCTATATGTGTGCTTCCCCAATGGGACTGTTGCTTTTTTATGGTAATATTTGATGGTGGGGAGGGAGATCCTTAAATATGGCCAAGAAGATCCTACAAGCCATTGGAGGGTCAGCTCTTTTGGGCTGTTGTCTTGACTATCAGTCAGACCTCTGAGTCCACTGTATGTATTGTTGCTTCTGCTTCTAAACAGAAGGGACCACATTTTAGGTAGACAGCAGCAGAGAGCCTTTATAAGGGTCATGTTTTCACTGAGTCCTTGAGCAGCAAGAAAGATGCATTTCCCCAAAGTGGAGTATATGTGTGTATTTCAGGACAAGGGAGGAGGACAGATCAGGAGGAAAAACTTAACTCAAAATTAAATTAAATTGTTCCTTAATACAGAGTCTCCAACCAAGGCAACTTTAAGACTTGTGGACTGCTGACTGAGGAATTCTGGGAGTGGAAGTCCACAAGTCTTAAAGTTGTCAAGGCTGGAGAACCCTGCCTTAATATGTTACAGGGATATATGAAAATCAACAGTCATTTACCATGTAAAAATACCTTACATAGGTATTTATGTCAATGTAGTCATTACTGGACAACCCGCGACCACAGTTTCAGAGAAATTTCCTTGTCTAAATCTTTTATGATTGTAAGTCACCCGGAGTTGCCCTGAGGTAAGATGGGCAGCCAGTACATTTTATAATAAATAAATAAACAGATAAACAGAACGACCACAGGTGGGCAGAAAAGCAGTGGGAATGGGAGCGACTTCCAACTTCCTGCCGGCTTCCCCATTGATTTTGCTAATGGGAAGCTAGCAGGGAGTATATTGAAAATGATGGTCACATGATTGCAGCCAATTGTGGTGATGTTGCAGCAGCCATAACTTTTCAAATGCAACTGGTATGAAGGTCCTTGAAATTTCAGTTAAATGGGAGTAAAGGGTCCCAAATTTTGTATGCATTCTTTAAATTAGCAGACATTGGATATCTTGATTTAGAAATGTTTGTGTTATGCGTTTGGGCTAACTGAAGGTTACAAACAGACAAATAAGAGGGTTTTAGTAGTATATAGATTATAATGTGGCCATGAAAGACAGATAACTGCTAATATCTGCAGTAAATATTATTAACAAGTAATTCTGTAGAATTCAATCTATTGGGAAGATAATGCAAAAATATTTGGGGCAAGTTCTAACCCTTTAGAGCAACACTGCCTTTATTTTTCACAAGAGGGCCACATTAGCCCCTTAATGGCATCCAACATACTCCCTGAAAAGGGCATTAACTCATTCAAAAAGTGGATAGGTCAAAAAAAGTCTTATTATGATTAATTTGTAGCTATATTCTGATGTCATTAACAATTCATTACATTGGTCTAGCTGAGATAGGTAATACTCCTGCTATGGC
Organism: Protobothrops mucrosquamatus; assembly: GCF_001527695.2. NCBI lineage: Eukaryota > Metazoa > Chordata > Lepidosauria > Squamata > Viperidae > Protobothrops > Protobothrops mucrosquamatus. The sequence goes on along the minus strand of NW_015388112.1, from coordinate 29,375 downwards.
CTTAAAATTACCATCTTGCGGCAAATATCTGGGCCCCCGGGGCACACATGCTATCCTGGTACATCAGATTCTACACCCTTTTTTTTAGAGTAAGAGTACATATTAACAAAGATAATAAATTTTAGGTACCATTCTAAAGTTAACCATTCTGCCCCAGCATGTTCTTTCTCTAATTTGTAGTTGTGTATAATCCCTGCTGCTCCCATGTTACAGGTGTTTTCCTCCGACAGCTGGGAGCCATGATTGCCTCCCCAAAGAGCTTCAAAGCGCTCCCCCAAAGTAGCCTTTAGTGCTATTTGTCAGAGAAGTAAATCAGCTGCTGTCCTTTTCTTTTTTTAAAATAAAAAACGTGAACATTCTCTCCAGCCCTGGCAATTCAAAGTCATCCCTCTGATTTGCAGGGAAGGTGCACAGCTCTATAGCGAAAGCATAACTGAAACACCAGTGCCCTCTACACTTCTTCTGCAAAATGGCACCTTCCCTGGTGCTCAGTACCTTGCAGCCGCTCTCCATCCCATCCATATCCCTTGCTTGCTAGCTGCTTTCAAGGAGAGGAAGCGTGATTTTCTGAATTTCACTATTTCAAATCGGAGAACAGGCATGTCTCAAACAAATCAAAACTGACCCTGTTGGATTCACTTGAGAGGTGATTTATGAGTAACTGGCACATTCATGATCGTATCAGTCAGGAGGTAACCAGCCCACTTTACCTTCCAGGTATCAAGGCACTGTACCGTCAAATACACAGATAATGAGATCTTCTTCTTAAAGGTATTCTATCAAAGGTGGACAGGACAGAGTCAAAAGTGGTTGCTAGCTATCCAGGACTTTGAAGGAAAGATAGAGTGAACTAAAGAGACACACACACACACCCCGAGCCACTTCAGATAGAGAGATGGACAGCAAATAAATGTAATAAATAAATAAATAAACTTTAAAAAACCAACAACAATCAGGGTCGATGCTAGAAAGGAAGAGGAGAGAGTCTGATTTCTTCTGTAAGATTTCTTTTTTTTTATTACTGTAATACTTCACTTTTGTTAAACCATAAAAGCTGTTAAAGAGATGCATATTTTAGTAGTGCATGAATTACACCAATTACATAGTTATTCGCACAGTTTGGTAAACAAATACAAACTGTAATTAAGAAAGGCAGAGGAAAGAAAAGCAGTGGGAATGGAGAGGAATTATAGCAGTAAAGTGAATCTTGTGTCTGTGTCTACACAGAAAGAGAGAGACCACTGATTTAGCGGTGTTCACTTACAAATTGTATCTGAGAGAGAGAGCACAATAGCCCTTTGTGGTTACAGGAAGTACTGATCATTATCAGAGTTTCAGAAGCTGGCCATCTATGATACCTCCTGTCCAGGATAAATCGCATTTTAGTGCTGGTGGATTCTATGAGGACTATGAAAGGAGGAATCAGTCAAGTTTCACACCCAGTTTAGCTATCAGTCTCAACTCTCCAGAGAATTAACTCTTTATTCAGAAATGGGTTTTGTTTTTTTAATGCAGAGCTCTCGGATACAACTGCGGCGTTTGGGTGAGTTGGGAGTGGGAGGCACTGTTATGCGGTGGTTCTCCTCCTTCCTCACCGACCGTACGCAGTCTGTATTGGCAGGGGGACAGAGGTCGACCCCAAGGCCCCTAACTTGTGGGGTGCCACAGGGGTTGGTCCTCTCTCTGCTTCTGTTCAATATTTATGTGAAGCCGCTGGGGGAGATCATCCGTGGCTTTGGGGTGGATTTCCATCAGTACGCTGATGATACTCAGCTGTACATATCCACCCCGGGCCACCCCAATGATGCCCTTGACGTGATGACCCGATGTCTGGAGGCCGTGAGGGTCTGGATGGGGAGAAACAGACTCAGGNTGACCAGTTGGCGGCCGTGACCAGGGGGGCGTTCTATCAGGTACGCCTGATCCACCAGTTGCGACCTTTTCTGGACCGGGACGCCCTGCGCACAGTCACTCATGCCCTTGTCACCTCCCGCCTGGACTACTGCAATGCTCTCTACATGGGGCTCCCCTTGAGGAGCACCCGGAGGCTCCAGCTAGTCCAAAATGCGGCCACGCAGGCGGTGTTGGGAGGGACTCATCGCTCCCATGTAACACCGCTGCTGCGCAAGCTGCATTGGCTGCCGGTGGCCTTCCGGGTGCGCTTCAAGGTGCTGACCATCATCTTTAAAGCGCTCCATGGCATCGGACCTGGATATCTTCGAGACCGCCTCCTGCCGCAGATCACCTCCCATCGGCCTGTACGCTCCCACAGAGTGGGTCTCCTCAGGGTGCCGTCGGCCAGACAGTGCCGGCTGGCGACCCCAAGGGGGAGGGCCTTCTCTGTGGGAGCTCCCACCCTCTGGAATGAACTAGCCCCAGAGATCAGGGTGATCCCTGATCTCCCTTCCTTCCGCCGCGCCCTTAAGACATGGTTATTCCAGCTTGCGGGACTGGCCTAGGGGAAAATTTTTAGTGGGGGTTTTAAAATAATTTTAAATTACTTAGACCAATTATTAATATTTGTCTTTTAATCAAGTTTTAATTCGTAGCTTTGGTATTTTGTATTTTTATCTGGTTGTTAGCCGCCCTGAGTCCGCAAGGAGAAGGGCGGGATATAAATATAAACAATAAATAAATAAATAAATAAATAAACTCAGTTCAATTACTTGGTTTATTTCAAAAGATGAAATCATACAAACCACCAACACAGTATACAGAAATCAAAGTCTTCCAATCAGTCTGTACCAGAAGAGAAATTCTAGCCTTTTCTTCCCATTTTTCTGAGTCAAAGGAAACCTGACCATTCTCTTTATTGGCCTTAGGCAGGGGTAGGCAACCTTGGCTCTTTTATGACTCGTGGACTTCAACTCCCAGAATTCCTGAGCCAGCATGACTCAGCTTGGAAACCTCTCCCTTTCCCCTCAGTGTGGCTGGCTCAGGAATTCTGGGAGTTGAAGTCCACGAGTCATAAAAGAGCCAAGGTGGCCTACCCCTGGCCTTGGGAAACAACTGATCTATGTGGATAGAACACATTTTCAACCTGGGGACTGCTAGCTCCAGTCTCACCAAATTCATTTCTCATTTTTAAATGGGACAGATCTGAGGCTCTTAATCATAGGGAGGCACCTTAAGCATAGGGTGTTTCTCTCAAGGATTAGAGGACAACATCTGTCATCTGAGACGAGTGACTGCACTGGGTGGGACTAATTAAAACTAGGCCTAGCAAGTTTTGGAAGACCATAATTTCCTTCTGTAACTGTACTGGCAACGATGCTTTCATCTAACGGGGTATGAAGTTGTGTTACTTCCAAATGAGTCCTTCAAAGCTTTACCTTCTTCAGCTTGTTTTGCTTCTTTAAAGTAAATTGAAATAAAAATGTTTCTATTTCTATGTTTCTAGGTGAAAGAGATTGGAAAGAAAGAAACGTTTATTTAAGAGTGGGGGATAATGGACCCCAAAACATTTTTTTGAGGTGGTGGATCCATTTTTTTTTTAAAAAATGCTATTTTTATTGTGAACTTTTTGCATGTAGAACCAGACACTCTATCATTGAACTATCTATCATTTCTCCAGATAGTCTCTTGAAACTGAAAAGCAATTCAGACACTTGCAGCCCTCATTACTATGGCATGGAATACCCTATCCATGACTCCCTATGGACAACTAGGGTGCTTCCTCCTGTACTGGTGCTATTCATTTTAAGAACTTCATAAAATATGAGAAGTTCTCCATAAACAAGTTGCAACAACTTTGAAAAATGATTCAGATGTGGGAGAAAACAAACTTTACCTATCCAAGCAAAAACAGCAAAAACCCAGGGATGGGCAACTTATGGCTCAAGATCAAACAGGTGCGCTAAACACATACAGACCCACAAGGAAGGTGGAAAACTTTATGAAATCTGAGAGGTGACCCGGATTTATTATGGGAAATACAGTACTGTTTCCACATTGCTTCTTTTTCAGAAATATGTGGACAATGCCAAGGAGTGATGTACGAAAGCTCATTCCCATAACAACTTTTCTGAATGAGACCAAGACCAGTTAATCCTTGGAAACACTTTCTCAATGCAGCCAGATACAAGCCACTGCACCCTGAGAAGTATGGTGTGACAGAAATAGGCCGTTATTTGTCTCTCCCACCTGCTATTCAGAGATATACTGCTTCTGTAAGGGGAGATTCTCTTTCCCACCCATGACTAATAACCATACAGAGAACTATTCTCCATGCTTTTGCCATTTTTTTCTACCCTTGAAGAGCTTGCCTAGAGGTAAAGTGGAGATTTTAATCCTCCATACGATGTCCTTATCCATAATTAGTGTTATGGTTTAAAATCTCTGGAGGAGATTGAGAGAAGAAAGCATTCTGTGTTAAGTTTGCAGAGGGCAAAGATGCCTACGCTGCCGAAGGAACAAAGCAAATTGTGGCAGCCAACAAACCTCTCACTTCAGCCTTGTCTAGAGAATTGTCTGGAGTTTGTGCATTAGTTCAGGACTCCATTCTGCTCCCCTCTCCCAATCCAGCAGCACATGACTAGCCAAGGTTGTGCTTAGACATCATGCCATGTGGCTGCTACAACCCAGATGCTACTTGTATGATCCTTTGTCCTCTGGTGATATGTATGCATGTGTGCGTAAATGTGTGGGCGTGCAAACCCAGCTCTCCTGCAGCTGCAAGCCCAGAGACCGAGCATTCCAGCCACGCACAAGGGCTGACAATACCTTAGCACTCCAACTGTGCCCAGATCCAATGGAAACCTTATGCTGCAGCTGTGCACACCCATCACTGATTCTTTGGGAGCTGCCAAAGTGGCTTCCGTCTTCCTCTCTCAGTATACAGGGTAATCTGCAAGCAAGGCCTTTGTGCTGCTAAGCCATATAATGTATTTAGAGGCTCAAAGGCTTTGGGCTGCCACAAAGAAGAGGGAAGTCAACCTATTCTCCAAAGCGCCTGAAGGCAAGACAAGAAGCAACGGATGGAAACTAATCAAGAAGAGAAGCAATCTAGAACGAAGGAGAAACTTCCTGACAGTTAGAACAATTAATCAGTGGGACGACTTGCCTCCAGAAGTCGTGGGTGCTCCAACACTGGAGGTTTTTAAGAAGAGACTGGACAGCCACTTGTCTGAAATGGTATATGGTCTCCTGCTTGACCAGGGGGTTGGACTAGAAGACCTCTAAGGTCCCTTCCAACTCTGTTATTCTTGTTCTGTCAGAAGGAAATGGAATAACTCAGGGAGGCAGGCAGGCAAGCGGGCACATTTGCTGCACATATTGATCACTGTATGAGAATAAGGAATCAATTCTCCACAGTACAGGCCAGCTCAGAAAATAATCTGTTATAGTAACAACTGGAAGCTTTGCCTAGAGGGCCCAGGAGCTAAATAAGCATTATGAAATTTCACTATATCACACTTGGATTATAGGCATGTTTGCCAAGTTGTAGCCTCATGTGGGATCTATTAAGGACCCCATCTATAGAAAGCACATTGGTTTGTCTGTGGAAAGGATCTGAGAGCTATCTCTTTCAGGAAAAAGAAGAAGAAGAAAAAGGGGGGGAGTCTTATACCAATTGGGCTGGGCAGAGTCATCCCTTTCCCCAAAAATTTTTTTTTTATTTTTTTATTTACATTTTATTTTTATTTACTTTATCAAAAAGCTTACCTCTTAAACTGAAATCTCCGATGTCAGCAGGCTCTAATTCACATTAGTTGTTACTTCTTTCATCGCAAATAATAAAGTTTGTTGTTGTTATTATTATACAGCATGTTAAATAAGCCAATTTAACCCACCTTGTCCTCCAGACTGGAAGGCAGCACAACAGTACCTGTCAGTCTAGATTTGCTATATCCCCATAACCAAGCTCTACTCCGCCTCCTGAGAAAGGCTGGTGAATGATGATCTCCAAGTTAAGATGCCCTGAGACTTTTCAGTATCTGCACTACAAACTCTACCAAGGAGATGTCAGCAGTGGTACATTCTGTGGTAGGCTACTGTGTTCCTATTGGCCATCTGAGACCACACTGGACATACATGCACAGTCATAGACAAATCCAGGTCTGTTTATTTTCCCATGAGGGGCTCCTGCCTAAAATAACCCTTACCTTTACCCCATCATAGGCAGGAATTGGGGGTGAAGGTGCGGAGAAGAATGTATCTGAGCCTTTATAGTCAAGAGGAGAGCCATAAATCTAGATTTTTGATGCCTGGGGAAACCAAAGGACAAGTCCTCCTTGCATAGCGTAGCAACGAGATTGAAAAGAAAAAGAACAAATGAGGACTTGCAGGAAAATACTTAACTTTCAGCAAACATGGAATAAAAATGAATGGCAAAAGAGGATTGTACTTGCCAAACACTGAAAAGAAAGAGAGATGACGACTGTTGAAGAATGGATTTTGAAATTGACTGAACAAGCAGAGATGGGGAAATTAACTGCTTTGATTAGAGATAATAGACTAGACAGCTTTATAAGAGACTGGAAACTATAGACTTTCTATATGTTAAATATAATAACAGAGGGATTTGAAGATTAGTGTAATGTTTAGCTCAACCTGTTGATTTCTCTTTCTTCTTTTCTTTTGCTTTTGCTTTTGCTTTTTCTTCTTTCTTCTTTTATGTATATTATATACACATACATACATATTTGTAAAAGGGGAGGAGAATATACTGCTTTTTCTTTTCTTTCACCACCCAGCCAGAGTGGATCCTACACATTTAAATGTTAAATGTAATTGACCGCTTTTTCTTCTTCTTTTTTTGTACACTATTTTTTTCTTCTTTGGTTGTTGTTAGGATTGAATGTGTGCTTTTGTTGTTGTTAGAATTGAATGTGTGCTTTTGTTTTGTTTCATTTTGCTTGTGTTTTTTATTGTTTTATAGTTTATCCTCTATGATAAAACAATAAATAAATATATTAAAAAATGAATAACAAAGGAAAGGAAATGCCCAAGATAGTCTGTGCTCACTTGGGAGATTCAAAAAATGTTGATGTTTCCCAGCCATTTCTGAACAATTCCACAATTGCAGGTTTAACAAGTCTAAATCTTGTGTTGTCTACTCTTTATTACAGTTAAGAGTCCAGGGTGCTTTAGAAAGTGCAAAAGGACAACCCAATGGGATTATATAAAGATCACTGCACTGCAATTTTCTGCGTCCTAAGAGAAGCAAACTATCTTAAGCTCTTATAAAAGTCTGGTGTCAGGTCTCTGTTGCAATTTGTTCGCCCAATTGCTCCCCACTTTTTCACAATCACTATTATAAAGTAAGCCGTGTAATGTTATAAATTATAAACTTCGTGCTAAGAGCTGTACAAAGAGAGAGCGCCTGCCTGATAGAAGAGGAACACTTTTTAAGATATATATATATAATGTGCCACTGATATAAACATCCACCTATTTCTTCTTAGGAAAGAAAGGATAATTTTAAGAATCTTATGGAAGAAAAGAGGGTAACAATGACATTAGCAAGAAAGAGGAGGCAACCAGCCAGGCCAGCTATATTATTTTGCAATGTATGATGTGTATCTTACACATCAAATGCTGGAGGGCAGCAGTGAGAGAGTGAGTCTCTTATGAGTTTTAACTACCTTGAGATCTTCAGCACTGGTGGAGGACATAATTCCATCAACAGAGCTGAAATCCGATTAAGCTGAGATCCTTTCTACTTCTCACTTGGAATTCTATAATTCACTTTGAGCATGAAAGTCCTCGGGGACCATCTTGATTCCAGCTGAAGGCATAGAGTCTTTCACTGTTCCAATAGCTAAGGGGCTGTCTCAAAGAAGAGGGGGGGGGGTCAATCTATTCTACAAAGCACCTGAAAGCAATGGATGGAAACTAATCAAGGAGAGAAGCAACCTAGAACTAAGGAGAAATTTCCGGACAGAACAATTAACCAGTGGAACAACTTGCCTCCAGAAGTTGTGGATACCCCAACACTGGAAGTTTTTAAGAAGAGATTGGACAATCATTTGTGTGAAATGGTATAGGCTTGAGCAGGGGGTTGGACTAAAAGACCTCCAAGGTCCCTTCCAACTCTGTTATTCTGTTAACCTGATGCTCTCCCCATGTTATTGAACCGAACTTCCAGTAGTTTTAGCCAGCATGACCAAATAGGAGGGACACAATTCCTGAACCTCTGGAGCAGCCTTGCTTTAAAGACACTTTCACTCTACTAACTGAGAGAGAACAATCAAGAGAACATTTATTTCAGTCGAAGACCAATGAAGAGGCAGATATGTATTCAGTTAAATCTAGATGAACTAAGACAAAATTTAAAATAAATTTAAAATGCTATTCAAAAGCAGAGCTTCTGAAATCTAGCCAGCTACTTTTCTAAGGTAGATAAAATATGGCCTTGCATGGATAGCATTTGGATAGCAATCTTTAGCTAACTTGTTAAATATCATGAGTCCTGCTCTTCAGGGACATCAAAATCATCAGAGTAATGAGGAAAATCTTAGAGTTATAACCGAGTTGAGTGAGTTTATCCTAATGACACAGAAGAACAAAAAATGGGAACCAATAATTGCCTTCAAGCTACTGGAACTTTTAACATAAGGTGTATTGCTAAATCTGCCTTCTAAAATTACTGAAATTACCCCATTCTTTGCATATACACTCTGAGCTATTTAAGAAACCAGACTACCTCAGTTGGCATAGTTGAACTAACTCCTTATCATTACATTACTTACATCATTTTGGTGTCCCCCATCTAACACTCCTTTGCTTACAAGCTGAATTTCCCCAGGGGAAACACTGCATCTGGCAAAAACCAAATATAAGTCCAGTCTTTCATCTGTGATCCTCTTCCAGCTTCCAATTATCTTTTGGGACTTTCCCTGGTTTAAACTGTTTCACTCATCTGATATTTTCAGAGGCCAGAAAGTATGGAGCCTGTATCCAACTCAAGTAAGTGGATCCCCACATCTACATATAAATCTCTAAAAAAGCATTATTTGTGTAATCTCTTAATTCAGGGTAGAGTCAGGGTAACTAAGTGGAGGTGAGTATTTACTGGCCGGATGCCCTTCCTAATGCCTACCTGGAGCTCACAGCAGATATTTCCTTTTTGTGTCCTGAGAAAGAAATATTTGTTGCTACCTTAGGATCGAACTCTCAACCTTCCAAATGGAAGGCAAGTGTCATCACCACTAAGCCACCTCACTGCTCATGTGCAGTAAAACAATATAAACTGCAAAGCATCCGTGGTAAATACAAATATTACAATGTTCCAGAAGAAACACCCAGAATAATAATAACAGCCCCTTTAACTCTTTTAGCATAATATAGTAATATACCTTAATACAATGGTCCTATTACAATGATACAATGGTTCACCATTCAGGAGCAACCATGAGATCATTGAG
>NW_015388112.1:16805-18501 GCF_001527695.2 Protobothrops mucrosquamatus | reverse complement strand
ATTAGCTTTTTTGGCTGCTGCAGCACACTGCTGACTCATAGTGATCATCCAATAGGACTCAAAGGTCCCTCTCACAGTTACTGTTTTAAGCCAGGTCTCACCCAATCTGTACTTGTACCTTTGATTTTTCCTGCCTAAATGTAAAACTTTGCTTTTCTCCACATTGATTTGTCAAGATCTTTTTGGATCCTGAGTTTGTCTTTTGGGGTATTGGCTACTCCTGCCAGTTTGATGTCATCTGCAAATTTGATAAGTTCCCCTTCAATTCCCTCAGCTAAGTTATTGATGAAGATATTGAAGAGTACTGGGCCTAAGACGGAACCTTGTGGTACCCCAATGCTTACTTCTCTCCATGAGGATGTAGTGCCATTGAGGACTACTTGTTGAGTATGGTTTGCCAGCCAGCTACAGATCCATCTGGTGGTGATGTTGTCTATTCCACCTTTTTCTAGCTTACCAAGGAGTAGGTTGTGGTCTACTTTATCAAATGCCTTACTGAAGTCTAAGTATACTACGTCCACAGCATTTCGCTGGTTTACTAGTTTAGTCACTTTATTGAAGAATGAAATAAGATTGGTTTTGCATGATCTGTTTTTAACAAACCCGTGCTGGCTACTAGTTATAATTTTGTTTGCTTCTAGTTGTTTGCAGATCTGTTTTTTTATTATCTTTTCTAGGTATTGATATTAAACTGATTGGTCTGTAGTTTCCTGGGTCTGTTTTTTTCCCTTTCTTGAAGATGGAAACCACATCAGCCCTTTTCCAATCCTCAGGTACTTCCCTGGTGCTCCAGGATTTATGAAAGATGTGGTGTAATAGTTCCGAGATAACATCTGCCAGCTCCTTCAGAACTCTGGCATGTAATCTGTCAGGGTCCCGGTGATTTATATTCATCAAGGTCAGAGAATTCCATCATAAATGCAGGCATTCTGTTACCTTCTGCTTAGCAAACTATGTCTGATCTTGAAAAGCTAGGCAAGTTTTGAACTGGTTAGTATTTGGATGGGACCCCACCAAAATTTCAGAGATGTGAGTTAGATTGGAAAGTTCTTTAAAAAAAAATCCTTGAAGGCAAATGTAGTGAATCATTTCCATGTTGTTGTCAACTTTGTAAGAGGAGAGTCACATTAATCTACAGTGGCAAAAACCAGAAGCACCTTTTCTGACTAACCTATTTTATTAAAAAACACAATCTTTCAGAAACTGTAGTTTAACTCATCACAAAAGCTGATGCCTTTTAATAAAATTGGTTAGTCAGAAAAGGTCCTACCAGATTCATGATATTCTCAAAAACACTCCACAGATATGTTGAAATAGTCCTCCACCTTTTGGAGGTCAGATTGATGTCAATTTGGCATCCTTTTGAAAAGCTGCTAACACAGAGAGCTCTGTCCCACTTTGGGAGTGGGATGTCCAGATATTTGTCATAATTATCTTGTTCGTTTTCATTTCTGTTGTGCCAAGATTGCGGTGATATTTTTCATTGTTTCTGCTGAAGGTTTCTATTACTATGAACCATCATGACTCAAGTGAATTTGGCAGTGTATAATTGAAGATGTACATCGCCAGAAATCAAGCTTTACCTGCAGACATTTTAAATCCATGCTAGACATTCCAGGAGATGAATAGTTAGCAGTGAAACTCCAAAATATAACCAAGTCATTTTATCTGATTTGCTCTGATCAGTTTTTGCCAA
>NW_015388112.1:0-15156 GCF_001527695.2 Protobothrops mucrosquamatus | reverse complement strand
ATTTCTATATCACTTCAATCCAGCAGCTCTAAGCAATGTGCAGTTCATAGATGCAGGTAATACCATAAACAAAGAACAATAATACAACCAGCGGTAAACCCAGCTAATTAATACCAACAATCTGGGGACTAATCAATTTGTAAAGGACTCCTAGAAGAACCAAGCCTTGATGGGTTTTCAGAAAGTCATGAGAGAAGTCATTCTCAGCTCTGGAAGCAAACTGCCCTAGAAGAAAGAAACTCCTGCCAAGGAGGATCAGTTCCATGAGCACTCATCATCTTTCCTGATAAGTGGGGGCCTCCAGCAGGCATCTATGTTTACCCAGATTGATTGGGGTAGATTTCGCTAAGATAGGTGTCCATGAAGATACCCCAACTCTAAGCATCTCTGGATTTGTTTAGGTCAGCGGTTCTCAACCTATGGGTCGCAACCCCATTTGGGGTCGATCGACCATTTCACGGGGGTCACCAAGCAAGGCTGTCCGCCATTTTTTTTGTCCGCCATTTTTCCCCCTTTTCCAGCGGATGCCTTACCTCCCTTGGGCTGGGCCAGCTGGTGGTCGGCCTGCTCTGTCTCTGCCGCTTGCCAGCTACGCCTCAGCCGGCGCAGGGGGCGGAACCACGCATGCGCGGTGCTCCCGGGCAGGGAAAGTCCTCGACTTACGGCCGGTTGGGTAGTCCTCGACTTATGACCGGTTTAGTCCTCGACTTACGATCGGTTGGGGGTCGCGGCATTAAAAAGGTTGAGAACCACTGGTTTAGGTGATAACCAACACCTTGAACTCTACTTGGAATGGACCAATTGTCAGGCACAAGCAAGCAAAACCACTAGTGAAAGGGCCCAAGTAAATATTTTATTGTTGATTACCTATATTACAAGAAACCCACCAGAGTGTCTACTTTCCCTTGTGAAATTGTAGATATAGACCTACGATGATTGGCCTCAGATGATTGGCCTCAGATGATTCCTCTTTCAAACCAAATACAAGCTGGACTCCTCTTGGAGGGGCTTCCTCTCCTTCAGCTGGTGATTCCACCACATCAATAGCCAATGAAGCTCCTACCATCAATTGATGAGTCTCTTTAGATAGCCACCCAAATGAAGAGACAGACAACCATCCTTTGATTGCCCTCCCCAGAAGAAAAGAAGAAGAAAAGAATCTATCAATGGAGAGCATGAGTCCTCCTCAATAACCCCATATATTAGGGCTCATCAACAATGCAAGCAGAATTTGTTCAGTTTCCACTCGGCACAATTGTCACAGAACAACACACTCCACCATCTCCCACTTCCTTCTCCTCCAAATGGATCTTCACTAGCTTTTCCTCTTCTCCAAATAACAAATATGCATAGCCTGTGGTGCAAGGCAGCACCCTTTCCATTTGGTGGAGAGTGCCTTTAAGATTCAGGTCTCACCTCTGCAATCTTATTGTGCTGAATAATTCACAGATGTGTTAAATGCCTAATTTCTCATTAACTGTTAATGCAACCACAGAAAGGAAATCAAAGTGGTAAATCTGGCTGGGTGCTTAAGCTCTGGATATATGGATTGCAGGGAGATCATATAACCTTTGCTAGAGAGAGATAAAGAAAACGCTGGATACCAGGTAAAGTGAACAAGATAAGTGTTTTTTTGCACAACTGAAGGGCTCTATTAATTTCAAAAGCATCCATCTATCAGCACATAGCATGCTTACTGTACTCATCTCCCTTTCCCCAAAACAGAGGACTGAGAAGTGCAAAACTAATTAAGGTACAATTGTTGCAAATGTAGAATTCCCTATTAATACTTAAAAAGAAGTAACATAAACTCTTCATAGGTAGGAGCAACTTTAATTCCAGCTCATAGAGTCCCCCAGAAATACAGTATGTTCATAATTCAGATCTTCACATATTGTTTTCTTCCATCATTTTTTTTTAAAATTCAGCAGCTGAAAAATTCCTTATTTTGTCATTCAGTTTGTACGTCTCATTTTCTCTACAAAATTCCCCAGAAGTGGAATTTCATACATAACACTCTACACAGTGTATCCTTTCAAAAACGAATAGCACTAAGTATTTTTCTTTTTAAAGCATCTAGCTTTAATATCATTTGGATAGCTAATGTTTTACTACTTTGGGGGGGGCATCTTTCCTAACATTTACTTATTACCACTTCCCAAGATATAATAACTGTGGGACATCACAGAAACAAATATTTTAATGAAGTCCTATTCTCATTGCATCTCCAACAATGTAATAACTTTATTCAAACCTTTTTCACATGTATAAAATAAAAGGTTCAACAAAGATGAAATACTATCTTTGTTTGAAAAAGATGTCATTTAAGAGCATCCAAATTGCTTATGCTGATATTAAAAATGCTATCCCATTTTTTTAAACAAATCAGGGAACTCCATTTCCTTGTTCAGATTTTAAAATATGCATATCAGTAACAAGCATTTATAAAGGCTAATTTGGGGCATTTTATTTCATAGGTTTTAATGATCACTTCTACTAAATTAGGTACCTATAAGAAAGCTGAAAACGTGCTGGTCCAAATTCAGAGGTCAATACATATTGTAGTTGTAAATACTGCCAATGGGTGGCAACAGATAAATGATATTTATCTTTTAACATAGGAAATGAGATTGCAATCCAGGAATCCACTGTGGTCTTATTACTGCTAAGAGACTAGCCTTCAGAATTGGAAAGAAAAATGTATGGCCCCAGTTACTCAAAGAATTGAAGACCTGATGTTCCTTGTAATTTATGAATCAGCTGTTTTAGGATTATTTATGGATAATTACAATGAAATGTGGTTAATTATTGAAACTGTATACAGGGTAGCAAAGGGCTCAGCAGTTAAGACTCTGGGCTTGTTGGCTGGAAAGCCGGCAGGCCAGGTTCGACACCAGCCTGAAGATGACGAATGTGACTTCGTCGAAACGTTGCCAAGGTACGTTTAATTCTACGCGGGAGAAAACCCGAATAACTAAAGACCTACATACACACACCCGCGAAAGCCTCAGAAAACATATATATATATATATATATATATATATATATATATAATGTGAAGTAAAATAAGGTGACCACCAGGATAAAATCATAAACACAAATGTTTAATCTACAACCAAGCTTTCGTCGGCCACACTACCGACATCGTCAGGGTATAAAATGCTGGATCCGGGAGTTTGTTTTTATGTGGCTGGCTGCCTCTGCACTTTGACCCTGGATCGGGTCATAGGTCCGCCCATTAGCATCGGCTGTGTAATTCTTAAAGGGGCTGTTTCTAAAGTTGTCCTCTCCTCTCCAATTACTGTTGTTTTCTTTGTGCATGTGTGGGTGCCTGGAGATCCGCTGTTCATACGCTCCCAGTCGTCCCTCCACACCCCCTCATTCATCTTAGTTTGCCTCTGTATTGCTGCGCGTATCTAGCATATGTGCTTCAAGCTCTGTTCTTCTGTTTGCCAGACCTGTTGCTTTCCTTGCCCGTGTGTAAACTCCTGGGGGTTGGTCGTCTCGTTGTTCCTGTTTCTTATCGCCCCCCCTTCTCTCTCTCGCTAACGGGTGAGCTCCTGTGTGTTAATGGGTTGCTAACCAGGTGTGTCTTTGGAATGGCTCCACTACTTGTTACCTTCATTGCCCCCTCGGTACATACAGTATATGAGAGCACAGGAGATACCCATCCCATTTGCGCTCGCTATTACTCACCTGTTCTCCCGTTGATTGGGGCTGTAATTCTATTGCCGAGTCATTCACGAGGCATGCCTCCGGTGCATCTCCCCCATTCTTAAGTTCTATTGCCCCTCCCCTGCATCTATAGTCACCCGGGGGGTGTCCAGGTGCTTTTGCCTCTCATTTGCTACCTTCCTCGTTAGCGGGTGCACTCGTCTGTCTGGCCAAGTATCATCAACGGGGTATATTGGAGCTTTTCTCTTCTCCATGGTATGTGTGTATGCCCCTTGGGGGAAGCCATCCGGTGGTACCTGTTCATTGTTCTCCTTCCCTTGTCCTGACTGGATCGAGTTGTTTGTGCTTTGGACGCCTGTGGGATATATTTCCCTCGTGTTTTTTCTCATCCTCCTTGTTCTTCCATGGATCTGAACATCAGCTCCTGGGGGTGGGTTGTCTGCTAGCGTTGTATCATCCCTCCTCTCCTCTTTCATGTTTAAATGGGTTAGAGATGTCATTTTACTTGTGGGGTGTATCCCCAGTTCATCGCTCTCTCTCAGGGTTGTGATCACCTCCCCTGTCATCTCCTCTTTCTGATCTTGTACAGAGTGAGTTGGTCACCTGTGTTTCCAATTGGCACCCCATCCTTCCCATCCCTTTAGTATGTGATATGCTGGAGGGAGCTCTGTGTGGTGATTGATGGAGTGTTTGTCTGACAGCCAGGCTTCTTTGAGGAGGCGGCCTCCCTTGGTGTTATCTTGGGATATGGCCTCGACGTTGGTGAGGTCAAATCCATGGCCGTAGTTGGCCATGTGGGTCCACACCTGTGAATATTGCTCTCTTCTCTTAACTGCCAGCTCATGCTCGTGGACCCTGGTCTTAAGTCTCTTGGAGGTTTCACCAACATAATTGCAGAGGCAATCCTTGCAATTAATTTTATATATTACTGAGGATCTTTCTCCAGTGGGGAGTGGGTCCTTGGGCTGCATGATCCTAGCACGGAGAGTCTGGTCTGGTTTGTGGGCTACCTTCACATTGAAAGGGGCTAGCAGTCTGGCCGTTGCTTCTGATACTCCGTTGATATAAGGCAGGGTCATTTGTATGGGCTGTGTGCATGTCGCCTTGTCTTGTGCATCAACGCATGGTCGGTGTGGTCTGCTGTGCCGTTTAATAAACTCCATCGGATAACCGTTACGCCTGCATACACGGTAGAGGTAACTTTTTTCTTCCATTCTAGCTCTGTCCATGTTGCAATGTGAGCCAACGCGTTTAAGTAAGGTCTTAATGCAGCTAATCGTGTGTGCTACCGGATGGTTGCTTCTGTAATGCAGCATCCTATCCGTGTGAGTTGGCTTCCGATAGACGGCTGTATGCAGCGATCCATTGGGTTGGCGTTTAATCCACACATCTAGAAAGGCGAGGGCCCCTTGATTCTCCTCCTCTGCCGTAAACTGGATGTCCGGGTAAACGGAGTTCAGTTTATCCATAAAGCCATTCTTGTCTTGTTTTTTAATCACCACGAAGGTGTCATCGACATACCGGACCCAAAATTTAGGGCGGTAGTCTGCCATCACCACAGTCTCTAGTTGTTGCAAGACCGCCTCCGCCACAACACTCGAGATGGGTGACCCCATGGGTGTTCCTTTAATCTGTTCGTATAAGATTCCTTGGAAGGTGACCAAGCAACCATCCAGTAGCACACACAATTAGCTGCATTAAGACCTTATTTAAAGCAAAGCTTGGTTTTGTAGATTAAACATTTGTGTTTATGATTTTATCCTGGTGATCACCTTATTTTACTTCACATGTGTATACCTGGGATTCGGGTCCACTTACAACCGACTTATGACCATTTTTCACACTTACAACCACTGCAGTATCCCCATGGTCATGTGATCCAAATTCAGATGCTTGGCAACTGTTTCACATTTATGACTGTTGCGCTGTCCAGGGGTCATGTGATCATCTTTTGCAACCTTCTGACAAGCAAAGTCAATGGGGAAGCCAGATTCACTTAACAACTGTGGCAAGAAAGGTCTTAAAATGAGACAAAACTCACTTAACCACTGTCTTGCTTAGCAACAGAAATATTGAGCTCAATTGTGATCGCAAGTCGAGAACTACCAGTATTTTATTGCCTTGGTTTTTCATTATTGTTTTCATATTTTTCTTTGCTCTCTTGCAAGAAAAAAAAAGAACTAGACCAGGCATGTCAAACTCGAGACGTCACGTGACGTCACGTGATGTATCGCGACTCGGCAATGGGGTGGGCACAGGTTTGGCGTGACACATCCAGCCTGCGGCCTAGCAGTTTGATATGCCTGAACTAGACTATCGCTGGAACATGCATATGTTTTCCAAAACAGAATCAATCTATAGACTTATTTGCCCCAAGCAAATTTTGCTTGTTGTCCCCCAATTTCAAAAACTCCATTGTGTGGAAGCTCAAACCGCTGCTTTTCCATAGCACTCCTTATATTTTGGAATAAATTAGCTCTTGAATTCAACCTGGCCTGTGAAGTTTTGGCCCTCTGGAAATTCCTGAAAACAAAGTTGATGCGGATGAAGCACATTACCTAGGAGCAATGAATTATACCGTGGTCTTTGGATTTTATGATTTTATAATTATGTAATTCTGGTTGTTGATTGTGAGTTTTTATTTCCTACATTTTATTGTTTTTATTTCCTACATTTTATTGCTGTAAACCATTGGTAATCTTGCAGTTGCAGCAGGTGGTACATCCAATAAACAAACAAACCGTTTCTGTCTTCTTTGCACTACGGTGAGCAAATAACTGCTATGTTTAAAGGTTCATACTCATCTGCAAATAAAGATTCTAATCTAGCTGAAACATGTCTGAATGCCTTCTGACAAGTCAAGCCAAGAACTGAATAAGTGGTTTAAGTGTTTGGAGGGCCGTGATTTACCATGGAGCCCTGCTATAAAACACTAACTGTGATAGATCAAAATGTAAGAAAACGTTGATGGGAAAAACAACTACAACAACACTACAGATCATGCTAGTGCCTGAAAAAATGACTAAAAGTAGTCACAAAAGGTGCCATGGGAATAAAAATAAAAGAGGGGGGTGACTGATTGCAATAGGCTACACGGAGCAAAGAAACTGTACTTCTTAACACCAAAAGTAGCCTGGAGGCATAATCCTGCATATATTTCTTTGGAATCCAATGTGGATTCTACCATACGTGTAAATTCCATCCCCAAAACCCAGACTTTAATGGACCTCCCTCCACAAATGCCAATGTTTGGATTTCCAAAACTTGCTTTGGACCTGGCCCAAATTTGAAGATGACCTCTGAATTCGTTCAGATCCAAACCAATCAGTACATTGACTGACTGACTGACTGACTGACTGACTGACTGACTGACTGACTGACTGACTGATTTATATGCCATCAGGTAAATGTTGACTCATAGTGACCACATAGATTTTTATTCATGATGATCCATCTCTAACCTGGTCCTTCAGATCTTTCAAAGATACACTCATTGCTACTGTAACTGAATCCATCCCCCCTTCTTGCTGGTCATCCTCTTCTCATTCCTTCCACTTTTCCCAGCATTACAGCCTTCTCCGGAGAGCTGGGTCTTTGCATAACGTGTCACAGACAAGATAATTTGGGCATGACCATTGGTGCCTCATTGAGAACTCTGGGTTGGTTTGTTTAATGATCCATTGATTTGTTTTCTTGGTTGTCCACAGTATTCAGGAGTCTTCTTCAACCTCAAAGTTCAAAAACATCAATAACTACATCTAATCTGCATCCGTACATATTTCTAATATAAGCACAGAAACAGAGCATGACCAAAGGAATTTCTTGGAGGCAATTTGCCTACGAATTGCCTTCTTGAGCCCTGAGAGTTCTTTGCATCTCAAAGCAAACTCTCTGTGTCTTTACTGCTGTCACCTCATTCTCACCCAAATAAAATGAAAGGCTTAGTCTTGTTTAATGTGTGCCAGCGCTGTTCATTACCCTTCTCTTTATGCAAATGAATGCACTGAAAACTCTGCCTTAGAGTCCATTAACTGCTAATTAATCTCCTCTCCCTCCTCACATACACACACACCACCAGCCATTCACTCTCCGACTATCTGCTGAAGAGTTGCTGGGAAGCCAGAAATCAGCCAGGATAAGCAGTAAGGGAATCTTGCCCCCATTTGGCATCTTGCCCAGCAGGTAAACTTTTTGACCCCCCCTCATCAAAAATGTTGGCAATGCAAGGATCTCAATCAACACTGGGAGTATCAATGGTCCTAACCTACCATCTCCATGATGCCACAAGGAATAGACATTAAGACCAATGGTGGAAATTACTCCATAATAGTGCAATTAAAAAAAAAACCAGTATTATCCCAAGAGGGATGGTAATAATTAGATGTATTTAAAAGGTATTTTCCCAGGATAGTGAACATTCCAGCATCCGCAGTTGTCAACACTATGGTCAAACAGTGCAGAGAGGCTTATTTGGGAAATGAATCAGCACTGCCCTCTACTGGTTGGGATCTGAAATATTTTTCCTAATATTATAATGCATTTTGTACAATTTTATTAATTACATAATGAAAGGAGTATGTAATTGATAAAAATGAACAAAATGCATTAATGAAATAATTATTAAAACATTAAGCTACCTTTAATAAAAAAAGTATGTCATGTCTGTCTATCTATCTATCTATCTATCTATCTATCTATCATCTATCTATTTATCTCTGCAGAACTGAATTGCACTGCAAAAGTATGAGAATTTTAAAGTATAACTGAGTTTGAGTTCTGTTTTGAAAATGCAAAATTTTAAACATTTACAAATAGAGCATACCTCTTTCTCATCTTTAGCATTCTGTTCCTGCAAATCCACATTATTGTAATACTCATATTTCATTATGGAGAGGGTGAAGGCAGCTACAGCACAAGTATAGAAACTTGGGTGGTAGGATTCAGAAGGAATCCGGTAGCATCTTTTCAAACTAACAGTTTTTATTAAAAGATATATGATTTTGTGAACCTGTAGCTTATTTCATCAGATGCATGGAGGGGCTAAACGGATGAGGAATTTGGGGGATAGGCAAACGTGGTTGCGGTGGGGAGAAAGGATGGTTATGCAGAGACACAATATGCAAAGTTCCTTATCAATTAGCAACGTAATGTGTTAAAAACCCATCTCAGAAAGTTGATTGAAACTTTCTGAGATGACCTGAAACCCTCAAAGGAATGTAATTTCAGCAGTCTCTCTTTCAACCATGCTGGTAAAATTTCTTTCTTCCAAAACAGCTACCTCAAGATCTGTATCCTGGTGGGTTAATTTGCTCTGATACTACTTCTTTGTTTTGATATCCAATTTGTGTCCATTAATCCTTTTACACAAAGTTTGTCGTACGCAGAATCCAGAGGAATATTTTTTGGCAAAAAGCAGTATCTATGACATTAGAGGGAAATCGTGTGAAAGCACCTGCAATCTAATGCTGTTGTTGGTGTAAGATCTTTAGAAGAAGCTCTCCCTTAACTAGAACGAACCTGAGATTTGACCAACATCAATTCACTGTATTAGTATTCCGTTTCCATTCATTAACTCTTGGGCGCAAACTTGGACTGGAGATGATTAATGAAGGCCTCTTTGCAACAAGCATTTATGGTATTTCCATAATGAGCCCATATTGTAGCCCCAGTTTATTAAGAAAAGAGCAATCTCAGTTAATCATTTAATTCTTAATAAAGTATTTATAAATGTCACTTCCATTCCCGCTGTCACCCAAGCTCAGAAACCTGGGTTTTGCAATATATTATTTCTTAGCAATCAGAGAAGAAAGTCTTGGCATATTATATAGCCTTTGGGGGAAAGGCCTTTAGAAGTAGAGGAGTGGAGCGCGAAAATAATGATCATTTAGGGTTGGCAGAAGAGCGCCTCAGTTTGAAAACTAGTTTGATGATGACTGAAGCACAAAAGGATTAAACTAGGTAAGATGCAGAAAAGCAATCCAACAAGACCTGAAGAGTCGGAGAAGAGTAGCTGTTTGCCAAACTGAACAGTGGCAAAGGAAGCATGCTTAACCCTGTTCTCAACCAGTTAGCTTTCTCTGCTTTAGACCTCAAAAGGTTATGAGAACCGTAACCCTAAATCTTTCCTGATGGCTTCAGCTCAATAAGAAAACAGAGGTCATAACTGAAGCTCCAGAAAAGAGATAGGCAAATAAATGAAAGAAGAGTGTCCAAGGTTTTGATTGTTATATAGAAGAGAGTTTGGGCTTCAGCCTTACCCAAACTATCGGGGGGAGGGGGGGCTAAAGAAAAGGTATTCACATATTACTATAAAAATTAGAGATGGAAATTAACTTCCCATGACACTGAAATTCTAAAGAGGGCAATAAAGCCAAAGCCCTTGAAACCAAATAAAAAATATAAAGGAGAATAAGACCATCTGCCACTCAAGAAAAATGCATTTTTCAATACAGGTGTAATAGTCAGGAATTACTTCTATATGTTTATTCACAATTAAAGATCCACTTGTCCAGCAAGGCTTTCTCCAATAAATGTGTGCATAATATTCCATCCTTACAGAAGCCATCTTATCTCTGCTATAGAAAATAACCAAGTGTGCCCTTTTTTCCCCTCCAGCATTTACAGCTAATTGCACAATGGGGAAAGATCTGTCTCTTTTCTCCTTGGGCCTATTGAAGCCTTGGTGTCTTCCCTTATGTCCACTTTACCTTATTTTAATCTGGATGCTCAAATGGGATGAGAAAAGAGAGGTGGATCAACCAGCCTAAAGATAAACAGAGTTCCGGAGCCCCTGCTGTTCATTGCTGATAGCTGGGCATTTTTCCCATGGGGTACTGACTTGCTGGAGGGGAACTGCAAAATAAGCAGACAAATATCACAGAATTTATTTATTGCCTGTTATACTGGGAACCTGCCTTGTATTAAGTCAGGCTGCTTCTCCAACTAAATTTAGGATTTCCAGATCTGCCTGATTCTAACACTTCAAAATCCCAGGTGGAGATCTTTTCCATGGCTGGCTGGCTGATCTGCTCTTGCTAACTCAAAAAAAACCCCAAAGCCAAAATAGTACAGTATGTATGCAAAGTTTCTGCTATGCTAAGCTGTATTCACCTATTATGAGCACATTATGAAGCCGAGATTTGCAACCCTTTGCAGCCTGAAGGGCTGCCCTTTCTTTTATTGCTATGCAGCAGTAATGGGGGCATTGCCCATGGTACAGAAGATGGGATCAAGGTTGTCTGGTTTTTTTTTAATGATTAGGTTGAGAAGGAGGCATAAGAGTAAACATTTTCTCCTTAACCCTCTCAAAGGGGAAAAAAGGCATCTTGCCCACGTTTAGGGAGTCACCCCCACAAACCCTAATGTAAAACCAAAACCTGGAATCAAAAACTCAGCCTTGTTCATTCTGGGGAACTCTGGGGGCACCAGTGGGATATGGAAAAGCCTTAACAGAATAACAGAGTTGGAGGGGACCTTGGGGGTCTTTTAGTTCAAAGCCCTGCTCATGCAGGAGACCCTATACCATTTCTGACAAATGGCTGTCCAATCTCTTCTTTAAAACCCCCAGTAATGGAGCACCCACAACTTCTGAAGGCAAGCTGTTCCACTGATCAATTGTTCTAACTGTCAGGAAATTTCTCCTTAGTTCTAGGTTGATTCTCTCCTTGAGTTGTTTTCATCCATTGCTTCTTGTTCTGCCGTCAAGTGCTTTTGGAGAATGGGTCTTAATAAGGCTTAAGCAGCCCACACCATAGCCATCAATAAAGAATGCAACTTAGCACCCCAACTTCTGAAGGCTAACATTTTTGAGAATCTTTGTATAAGATTGGACTATAGTGAGGTCCAGAAGCCCACGCACCATGTAGTACCATGTGTAAATCAACCAGGATTTAACAGCCCTGACTTTGCTTTGACTCCTCTGAACACCAGGGTGAATGCAGTTCAATTTCTTCTAAAGCTGTCCAGCCTAAAGTGATGAAGGTGAACATCCAGAGAAGAGTAAATCTTGCCTCCAAATACTAACCCAATTGCTGAAAAAACAAAACAAGTAACTTCTCTTCAACATCTGGGAGGGATGGGTTCGAGTGCTACAATTGAAAGACACAGCCAGATGCTACAAGTGATGTGCTTGGCTGAGCATAGCTAAAACAATAAATGCAGGCAGGCCTGTGGGCTACAGATCCATAAACTGTGACAGAGTCTATTTTCTAGAGACATCCCGTGTTGTAGAGTATTTTTCTCCCTTAAATCATTGCTCCTGTTTGTAATCTTCCTTCCATAATCGCAGAAGCCTCCCTTGGAGTAAAAGCATTTGAGACTCTGGTGCAATTTAAAACCAAATCTGAGCACAAATGGCTTTTCAAAATTTTCAGACCAATTTGTTAGCAGACAGACGGATTGTTTCAAATTTCTCCAAGGGAAGATGAAGTTCTACACCAATGTCTTAAGGACAGGCCTCCCCCTTAATAGCGGTACAGCAGGACTACTTAAAAAGCCCCATGGGAAAAATTATCTCTTGATGTATTCCCTTGGAATCTAATTGGAGCATTGCAATCCAGAGACTTTTATATAATTCAGTCACATCCTTTGGCCACCTAATAATAACAAGACAAGTGGACTCCCTACCCCTCCTTTCTCCTCTTTTGAAGTCTGAAATTCTCCATCAATAGATTGAATGAGGAACAGTAGGAAAAACCAGGAGTTTTGTGCCCAGAAGTATCAAGACTTTTTTTTTAAAAAAAGGGGTGGGGGAATTATTGAACAAGATTCCATGGAACACAGTCCACTTCACCAATCCATACAGTGGCTCTGGAAGATTAACTGAAGGATATAATTGATACAGCCCAATTTATTTGTTAGTGTCGTACAGTATTCCAGACTGTTTTCTCACTTTTAATTTGGCCTATTTGTGAAAGTTTTTGGAGTGGGGGAACAAATTAAGAAAAGGGCCAATTACATAAAGATTCTGGTGGAGAAAATAAATCTAACAAACAAAACGACCTCCATCCATTGGACCCTTTTCCTGCCTATCTTTTAGATGTGACCAAGGTCAAACCTATTCCATCTCTGCCTAATCCTGTCAAATCCAGATGGACTCTCCCTGCCCCTACACAAAGCCCCTGCAACCCAATTCAAACCTCCTCACCAGCTTACCGCACAGCCCAAGGACAGTCTTTACAAGGGAACTACAACATTTCTTCTTCCTTTATTTCCTCTCAGCTACACTGCTCATTCTTTGACAGTGAATTCAAGAAGAAAAGTAGAAGGAAAAGCAGGATTGACAGCTCAATATGATAGTATGATAGTGCCTCTATGAATTTTTTCCAAGATATTCTTTTACTCCTTGTGAGAGAGACAAAGGGAAAGCCTCTTTTACATAACATAAAAATCATTGTAAATATAGGAGATTGAACTTGGCTAGAACCGGTAGATAATTTTTTTTTGCCCAAGCCCAGAATGGACTTCCGGAAGCGGGATATATATATATAAAGCAATGGATGGAAACTAATCAAGGAGAGAAGCAACCTAGAACTAAGGAGAAAATTCCTGACAGAATAATTAATCAGTGGAACAACTTGCCTCCAGAAGTTGTGGATGCTCCAATACTGGAAATTTTTAAGAAGAGATTGGACAACCATTTGTCTGAAATGGTATAGGGTTTCCTGCCTGAGCAGGGGGTTGGACTAGAAGACCTCCAAGGTCCCTTCCAACTCTGTTATTCTGTTATATTTTGAGATATAAACCAGTAAAAAATAGCAATAAAATACTATTAATAAAAATAGAACAGTTAAGAAAACAATTATAAAGAAATAAGCAGACAAATAATTAAAAACCTTCAGGAAACATGTTAACCCCAATGAGAGTATCTATAAATTAAACTTCAATAGTGAGTAGTTTCATTTTGATTTGATGCCCAGTGCATGAAAGCTCTGGCACCAGGTTATACCTTGGTTTAAAAAATCTCAGAGACGATGTACATACAGTAGGTATCAGATCTGAGCTGCAAATACTTAAATAGCCACTAGATGGCAGAAAATAGTTAAGTTTTTCATATGTCTCTTTGAAACCATCTAGTGGTGCTACAACCCAAATTTCATAGCCTTCAGGGAGGAGGGTTAGCTAGCCTGGACATCTATCTTTGATATTAAAAATATTTCTAGACTTGAGCTCAGCTTAGGACATAAAAATTTAGGGTCTCTGCTGTCTAATATTTCATGACAAAGGAAGCACATTCCAATGTTCAATGTTTTTAGCTTCTGAAATCACATTCATGGCTGATGGCTGCATGATAGAGAGATATGCAGAGTGAGCTCTAGTCAGTAGAATAAACTTCTTCTTCCAGATGATATTAAATAATAATAAAGTTGGAAGGGACTTTGGAGGTCATCTAGTCCAACCTGCTGCACAGGCAGGAAACCCTATACCATTTCAGACAAATGGCTGTCCAGTCTCTTTTTAAAAACTTCCAGTGTTGGAGCATTTACAGCTTCTGGAGGCAGGTTGTTCCACTGATTAATTGTTCTAACTGTCAGGAAATTTCTCCTTAGTTCTAGGTTTGCTTCTTTCCTTAATTACTCTCCACCCGTTGCTTCTTGTCCTGCCTTCAGGTGCTTTGGAGAATAGCTTGACTCCCTCTTCTTTGTGGCAGCCCCTGAGATATTGGAACAAAACTTTCTGAGCAGTGATTTCTGGGAGATATGTCCCAATAAAATATACAGGACTAATTCACAATAGTTCTTTTTGAGACTATTGCAGGCAGAGTAGCATAGACCATTCTATCAGATGTCTCATCCCAATATGACCTTGATCCAGACTGACATTTCAGGAACTACAAATAGTGTTGTTCTTTTTGAAAGCTTAAATAAAAGAGGCCCAGAATATTCACAAGAGACAGAATAAAAAAAATTCAGATAGCTGCCACTACATGATAGAAGCCCCACTCTTTTTTAATGTGTGTTACACATACCCCTATATGAGGCTACTTAGAAGATTTTTGTCTGCTCAGTATGGTATTTTTGCTAAATAAACCCACTGTTGAGTTTAGACCCTGTGGAAGAAAATGCTCATTGTTTTCAAAATTGTAACCCAATCCAACGGTTCTCAACCTGTGATTCACGGACCTCTGGGAAGCCACAATGTGGTCACAAGGGGGCCACAAAGACTTGAAGAAATGTTATGATTTAAATCTTGAGTCTTGGGCCACAAAAGTCGTGGCCACAAAAGATATTTAAAGAGGGTCTGTGATGAAGAAAAGATTGCGAACCACTGACCCAATCCATTTATATAGAATACAGAATTTTGAACATTCTTTTAAAGAAGTGAAATAATTCAATTTTCTGATCCCATGGCTTACTAATAAACAGGAGGCATAGTGCGATTGACATCCAGCTAGGGTGGAGATTCCCATTAGAAGCATGTGAGAAGCAGGACCTGTATCTAGAACAGGGGTCTTCAAACTTGGCCCTTTTATGACTTGTGGAC
>NW_015388111.1:260477-285648 GCF_001527695.2 Protobothrops mucrosquamatus | reverse complement strand
TGCCTTCAGGTGCTTTAGAGAATAGCTTGACTCTCCTCTTCTTTGTGGCAACACCTAAAGGTGAACTGAATGGCAGTTGAAAAATTCCAATATGCTTTGCAGCTTGCACAATAGGTCTCTACATAGGGAAACCAATAATGTGCATGTCATTGCATTCTGGACAATTTCTACCTTGCAGGTGGACTTCAAGAGCAACCCAATATAGTGTACATTGTAGTAATTCAAACAGGAAGTGACTAAAGCATGAGCATGTCTCCCCAGTAGAGGAAGAAGCACAGTTGGTGCACAAGAAGGATCTGTGTGAAGGCTCTCCAGCCAAGACTGCCACCTGCTTGTTGAGCAGTAGCCATGAGTCTAGGAGGACATCCAAATTATGTACTACCTTTATCCAGAGGAATGCCACCTCATCTAGAGTCTGAGATGGCTTATCAGTACAACTTTTGATGGTCAAAAACAGACAGCCACTCCATCTTTCCAGGGTTGAGTCAAAATCAGTTCATTCCCATCCAGGTGCTCAGCCTCCACAACAACAGCACATATGCCTAGTCATAAGTGGTGTATGGATGATACCATAGGTCAACCGCCACACCGGGTTAGACAGCAAAAGTAAGTCCTGGGAGAGTATAACTTTAGTGAAGATTCCATATGGGTACAGAAGTAGAAAAGCCAATTCTAACTATTTCGCACACAAACATCATAGGTAAACTTTCTCTTTTCCTCTCTGGACCTCCCATTTTCCATTGTCCACCAATCATTTGCACTCGCTTTATTTTGGGAATAGTTTGTTTGCCTCGAACACTCCCAGTCACTGACCTTGGGGTGTTAGGTCCATCTCTGACTTCCAGTCGGCACACTTGCATTCCAAATTTCCCTCCCAAGCCTCCAATCCAATGCATTCCTGACCCCCTCCCATTACTGTTGTCTGATTGTGAGAAGGCCTACATAGCGAGTCTACCATGACACCATACCCCATAGTGGCAAATGGCCTCACCTAGCAACTTCATTTATTTATTTATTTATTAAATTTATATACCGCCCTATCTCCCTTGCGGGACTCAGGGCAGTGAACAGGCGATACTAAAAACCACAATAATAAATAAATAGTTTGTTTTAAAATAGAATTAAATAACAGGCCTGTTCTAAAAACACACCCATAAAAAAAAACCCACTGAAACATAATCAAACTACGCCAGGCCGGCCGCACGGAATAGATGGGCCTTCAGGGCTCGGCGAAAAAGGCGCAGATCCGCAACTGTACGTAGGTCGGGGGGTAGGTCATTCCAGAGGGCAGGAGCTGCCACAGAGAAGGCTCTCCCCCTGGGGGTCGCCAGCCGGCATTGTCTGGCCGACGGCACTCTAAGGAGGCCCTCTCTGTGGGAGCGGACTGGTCGAAGGGAGGTGTTTGGTAGGAGGCAGTCTTGCAAATACCTAGGTCCATTGCCATGGAGTGCTTTAAAAGTTGTTACTAACACCTTGAAGCGCACCCGGAAGGCCACCGGCAGCCAGTGCAGCTCGCGCAGGAGAGGTGTTACATGGGAGCATCTAGAGGCCCCCAAAATCCCCCGCGTAGCCACATTCTGAACTAGCTGGAGCCTCCGGGTGCATGTAAATGATAAAGTGGAAAGAAGAAAAGCTCAAGCTACACCCCTGAGGGATGTCCCATTGCTGGAGCCCAAGGTGTAACTTCTGTCCCTGAACACCACCAACTGTAACTGTCTATTGAAAAAAGAGACCCTGTGCAAAAACTTCCTCCCACTCTCAATCCCTGAAGCGGGTCCAAAATGATACTTTGGTTGGTGGTATCGAAAGCCACTGAGAAATCCAGAAGGACCAAGATGGTTGCACTTTCACCCCATCTTCAGACATCCTCTGTAAGTTCAACCAAAGCCATCTTGGTACTGAGTCCCAAACATGCTCTCAACAAACCTTCTCCCAAAATTTGGATACTTGTCAAAAGTTGACTAACACAGTTGGGTCTATGGAGAGACTCCTGAGAAGGGAATGCACTACCACATGTCTGTGAGCTGAATGCATCACATGTAACATCTTAATGCCACATAGAGTAGGGGGTCAATATATTTTCCAAAGCACCAAAAAGCAAGACAAGAAACAATTGTTGTTGTTGTTAATTGCAAAATTGTGTCCGACCCATCGCGACCCCATGGACAACGTTCCTTCAGGTCTTCCTGTCCTCTACCATCTTCTGGAGTCTATTTAAGTTCATGCCTACTGCTTCAGTGACTCCATCCAGCCACCTCATTCTCTGTCGTCCCCTTCTTCTATTGCCCTCAATCTTTCCAAGAAACAATGGGTGGAAACTAATCAAGGGGAGATGCAACCTAGAATTAAGCAGAAACTTCCTAACAGTGAGAACAATCAACCAGGTTTGCCTTCAGAAATTGTTGGCGCTCCATCACTGGAGGTTTTTAAGAAGAGACTGGACAGACACTTGTCTGAAATGGTATAGAGTCTCCTGCTTGAGCAGGGGGCTGGACTAGAAAACCTCCAAGGTCCCTTCCAGCTCTATTCTGATTGATTGATTGATTAATGTATTCCCCTCTTGCAATCTTGGTTTTTTTTTAATGCTTCATTGCTTTAATCTGGTTCTGTAAAATGTTTTATTGTTGGTTTATTATATGCTGCCCAGAATCATGAGATGGCTGGCCATGTAAATTTGATAAATAATGAAAGAAATAATGTTATGTAAGCAAAGAAAAAAATAACATTAAATCTTTTATTGTTAATGATCAATTCTAAATGAATTCAAGAAGAGAAAATCAGTTTTTATCTATCTTTGCAAGTATTTAGTTTCTAAAAGTGAGACGTTAGAGTAATATATTTCCATACTAGATTTGGTAACAATTTTAAACAATGATTGAGTTCTACCTTGGTATAAATGGATGGATCTAAGACTCTTTCCTTGGGAGTCACCCACCTTCTTGAGTGGAGATGGTCCCCTCTGGACAAGGAACACAGTCATAGCAGCAAACAGGCTCTCCTTCCCAAGCCCGCTTGACAAATCCAGGATGACAATTTTCCACACATTTGGACTGAGGCAGAGACTAAGCAGAAGACAAGGAATGCCAAAGAAAATGTACCAAGGAACTACTGAGCGTTTCTGATAATGTATTGATTTGGATTGTTTTTCTTTGTGTATGTTTGTATTATAAATGCATCATATTAATTATTGTTTAACTATAAAAATTAATAAAATTTTCTTATAAAAAAAAATGCACCAAGACATACCATCCATGGAAAATGGAGGTTGACATGAACATTAGCCAAATATTCTTTGGACTTCAGCTAGGTTAATATAAAATCTCTAAATAGTTCTAAATAGTTGTAGGAGATACTATCATTGGTGGTTTCTTCCTTCAGTTCTTGCTTTTTTCTTCTGGTAAATCACATTACAATATAGTACATTTCTATTTAATTAAATCTGGATGGAAGGAATTGACAAAAAATGTAAACATTAAGTGACAACCAGTTGATTCCTTCTCATGGTTGTGTTAACACACATTCCTCCATTCTCCACTTATCCATGAGTTTCACTTTTTGCAATCTATCATATGCAGTTTTAGAAAAAAGAGGCATGAATAACTTTGGCAAAGTCTTGGCTGCTTAACAACATTCACAGACCCTGGTCCTAACCTTTCAGAGGACAACATCCATAATTTGACCTCATTAATCCTGGTTCCAAAACTCATTTTGCACTGGGACCCACAGGATGTCAACCCAGACCTGACTGAATTTTATTGGATCCATTCAAACCTGAACTTGGGCACAGGTGAACAAAATTGCCTTTTTTTTCTTTGCTAATTGTGGACAAATACAGGTAATCCTCGGCTTACAACATTTCATTTAGTGACCATTCAAAGTTACAATGACACTGGAAAAAGTGACCTATGACTGTTTTTCACCATTACAACCTTTCCAGCATCCTCATGGTCACGTGATCAAAATTCACATGCTTGGCAACTGGTTCATATTTATCACTCTTGCTGTGTCCCGGGGTCACGTGATCCCCTTTTGCGATCTTCTGACAAGCAAAGTCAATGGGGAAGCCAGATTCACTTAACAATCAGGTTACTAACTTGTCACTTGCAGATTCACTTAACAACTGAGGCAAGAAAAGTCATAAAATGAGGCAAAATTCACTTAACAACAGAAATTTTGGGCTCAATTGTGGTCATAAGTCGAGGACTACTTGTAACAAGTGAAGGTGAAGACCTTGATCAATATTATTGAAGCCTTCCAAGCTGTCTACAAATACTATCAGGGTTGGGTTCCCCATGTTCAAGTCTCAGTGATGGTCATTCACCATGCTGAGTAGGTTGAGCTAATTTGAAATGGGTCCTAAGGTTCTGGAAAACAAAGCAAATAAGCTACCTTGTTGAGCAACTTCAGCTTTGATAGGGCATCTTGGCTGATATCAAGTGTCTGCCTTTCAAAAGTCCCCAGTTGTTCTTTGAGGGGATCCTCATTGGGGAGAATCACTAAACTCATGATTTTGAAATCTGCTGCTATTTCCCCATTTTGGTCCAAGTACAGTTTCCGGTGGGAAAGATTGCAAAACTCATTCTTCTCCAGGAAGGGGTGGAACTAGAATGAAAACATTGAGGAATTTTAAAACCAAAAACCTTAGTTTCTTATTCCATATGATCTTTTCACACTTGAATCATTCTTCTAAAATAGTCTAACTTGCAAATATGCTTAGTTGGGAGAACAAGTGTCACCCATAACACTGCAATTAAAAAAAACAGTTCAACAAAATTTGTCAATCATATATTGACAAAATATCTATTGACAAAATAAATAATTGGAAAATTTGTCAGTTATAGGGAACATTGTGTGAGCAGCTCACAAATAAATTGAAAAAAGAAACAAGGCAGTGTAAGAGCCATGGTGGTGCAATGGTTTCAATGCAGTATTGCAGGATAATTCTGCTGACTGCCTATTGCCAGCAGTTCAGTCCTGACCAGCTCAAGTTTAACTCAGCCTTCCATCATTCTGAGGTCGGTAAAATGAGGACCAGATTGTTGGGGGTAATATGCTGACTCTGTAAACTGCTTAGAGAGGGCTGTAAAGCACTGTGAAGCAATATATAAGTCTAAGTGTTATTGCTATACAAAACCCTTTTTGAAAAGAACAGGCTGATTATAAAAAGAATGGATTTGTCAGGAAGAAGTTTGGCAAATTAATGTTCTCCCAAGTAGACTTTGATCTAATTCTACTTTATTGTAAAATTATATTAACAGAATCTTGCAAGTCTGAAAATACGAAGCCCTCACCAGCTATTTTTACAGCCTGAAAATTTAACGCAGATCATCTCTGAGTTTCTTTCTTTCCCATTATGGACCTGCAGACTCCCATCCTCTTATATGATTGTTCCTAGGAAGCATCTTTCCTCCCCTATGCCCAAAGGACATTCCCACATTATTCTCACATATCATTACAATGTATTTATTTATTGCCCGCCTTTATTATTCTTACAAATAACTCAAGGCAATAAACACATTCAATACACATTCATCCTCCTATTTTCCCCCATCCACAACCCTGTGAACTGGGTTGGAACTGAGAGAGGGTAACTGGCCCAAGGTACCCAGCTGGCTTTCATGACTAAGCAGGACTTGAAGTCATGGTCTTCCAATTTCTAGCCTGGTGCCTTAATCACTAAACCAAACTGGCTCTAATTGTGGGAATATTGAAAATATAACTTGATTTCAGCAAAGCATTAACAAACTGCATCTTGCTACGATGATTAGGAACTTAATTAAATGAGAGTTGGATATCATAATAATTAAGTAGATAAAAAATATAATCTTAAAAAATTATATTCAAATTATGTTCAATGTTTCTCATAAAAGTAGACAGCTATGAATAACAATTAATCCTTGGTCATTATTCTTCTATATTTTGATTAATGCAGACAGTTGGTAAATCATGATTTTGTGATGCAAAAGTCATACCAACTTGTAGACAAAGGTATGTTGAACTCTTTTAAAAACTACCAAACTTCCAAAAATATTTATAATTTCCTGACAGAGAGAAAATCATAAGTGAAATCCAGTCAAAAAAATATCTTATTTTTAGCAACTAGGACTTGACAAACTATGGTATCTGTAGATACCATTTATGCATTTTTTTCTTCCAGGAAATCATAAATATTTTTCTGGAAATTTGGTAGTTTTTAAAAGAGTTGAACATAGCTTTGTCAATAAATTGGTATAAATTTTGCATCACCAAATCATGATTTAGATAGGGAGCTTTAATGTAGATCCTTCATTAAGATTTAATTTCTACTTTTTCCTATATATGTACGAAAGTCATTGAGTATAATGAATTAGTAGTAATAGTAGTATTTTAGTGATTTGATGCTTGTCATATTATTAATTTGATGAAAATGTTATTAATAATGCACTGGAAGAAGGATAAGGAATAAGCTTCACAAGAATATTTGTGAAAATGATCTCAAAATAGTAGTTGGTTGCAAACCAGTTCATGGAAACCAAGTGAATGCATCCATAAGAATCTCAGAAAGAGAATGTTCAGCTTTGGAGATATTCTAACTCAAGTACCCCTTGTAGACATCAGGCTTGGAGAAAACATTGTAGAAAATCTGGATCAGCTTTAGGGAAGGGCAATGAAGCAAGGAAGAGATCAAAGAGATGGTCTTAGTCTTGAGGAAAGACAACCAGCAGAAGAACCATCATCGTCTATGGAAGATAAAAATCAGAAAGAGTCTGAGAGCACCTTTTCCAATTAACAAAATCTTTTCGTTGGAAAAGGGAAGATACAACACTTTTCCAATAACTGAAAGTGGTTATACAGAAACTTAAGATGTTTCCTCTGTTATTCCATAGTACCAGATATGGGAAAATGATCTTAGTCACAAGAGAGAAGATCCTGGCTGAATGAGAAGAAAAACATCCTAAAAGGAGGAGCATTTTTAGAAGTTCTGTCTCCTCTTCACTGCTTGTCTTAATGCAAAGAACAAGCAACCGTTAGTCAAAGTTTTAACTAAGATTCGTGCAAAGAGGAGGTGTTGGGTGATTAGATTGGCCAAACCTACTGGCCTTTTGTAGTACAAGGAGGTTGAGATGGTTTCCCCCCTCCTTTGCAATTCTTCTCCAAAGGAACTAAGTTTGATGGATCCTTGTTAGGACTCCATACCTCCCATGGCTGCAATCCTAGAGCCCCCAAACTCTTTTCACTCTCCTTCCTTCTCCTCCTGGATCTGGAGGAATATGCGGCATTCAAAGCATGGGCCAAAGTCTTAATAACACTGTGAATATAGTGGTAATTTTTAATCTGGATCCTGTTCCTTTTCTTCTGGATTTCCAGTGGTGCTTTCTGGATGCATCTTCTCTGGCCTTTGACACAAAAGGTGTTCTTTGAAAAAGAACAGTGAAAAGACTGATCTTCAAACTCAGGGTCTACAAACAACATAGGTACAAACGTACTATCATTGAGCCATTGTTTCAGCAGAAAAGCGAACGTCCAAATACTATGGACATATTTGTAAAGTATGTGCTTTTTCCTGTTATATGTTCCCAAGCCTGTCATGATCCAGACTTTCCCTTCAACGGGTCTTGGCAAACCTTCAAATGTTAAATGGAAAGGAAACATTCTTTCCCAAATGGAATCATATTCCAAGAAGTGAACCAGAACATTGACTTGTCTCCATTTAGAGAAGGCATACCTGAAGTAAGCTGCATTGATGGTCATTGAGAATTGTTGTGATATAACAACACAAATTCCATTCCTGACAAGCAAAGGAGTAAAAGTCCTCATGAAAGTCTCTCCATTCTCTGTGTCTGAAGCAAACAGACCAATCAAGGTCCATCTGAAATGGAGGAGCAATTGCACAATTCCTGGATACTGGATCCCTTCTTTGGTGGACATCCGGTAGAAAAAGGGGAATTGACTTTTGTCACTCAGAGTCTCTGCAACAATTCCCCAACTGATCTGAAAAAGCAATCAAGAATACTGTGTTATTCTTGGGATTAAATCAACTCCAAAATACAAGATATTAATAAATCTAACATATTACAATATTTCATTGTTGATTAGTCATTTGACTACATTAAGATAGAGAACATAAAAAAAGAAAAAATTACCAAAGTGTTATATAAAAACAGAATAAAATGAACACATTAAAAGTGAAAGAATAAGAGTAAAAAATGCACATAGTATTTCTGTACCACCCTACAATTTACCAGAATCATATACATATATGCAGAACTCACCACCATCCCTCTCATTTTACAAATTAGAAATCACACACACAAACCTGTGGGACTTTGTAGGGGCCTACTAATGTTGACATCTGGGTTGAGATGTCCCAATCAGCTCCATCAATAAGGGCCAAAATATTGTCCTTTTTTCCACAGCTGTAGTTGGGAACGTTGGCTTCTCCAGTTGAGAGTACATTCAGCAAGGCATCTGAAGTGCCAACTGTGTTCAAATAGTTGTCATGGATGTTGTAGCCAAGTGTCAGATTGTGCAGGAACTGGGGATTCTTGTTGACCACTTGAATGGCGAAAATGAAGCGTAGGATTTTTGAATGATTTTTGAATGATCAATTAACTGCCTACATTTAAAAAATGTCCATTTTGTTATCATTATTTTTCATCATCATTGAAACAACAAAATACTTTTTTTCAATTTCATTATTATCATCATCATCATCACTGAAACAACAAAATACTTTTTTTCAATTCCATCCTCTTTGTCTCCACAAGCCTATAGAGTCTTATGCAACAATGATCCAAAACCAGAGGTGAATGAGTCACCCATCACCATACAATTTTCAGGAGTGTTGAAAAGATGGGATGTAAGTAGTTTTTACCAGAGTGACGAATCAGAAATAAACCATTATTTGTAGCAGTCTTAATTTTCATCTGCCCAATTTACAACCATTCAGTCAAAGGAATGGAATGGAATAGAATAGAATAGAATAGAATAGAATAGAATAGAATAGAATAGAATAGAATAGAATAGAATAGAATAGAATAACAGAGTTGGAAGGGACATTGGAGGTCTTCTAGTCCAATCCCCCACTTAGGCAGGAAACCCTCTACCATTTCAGACAAATGGTTGTCCAATCTCTTTTTTAAAACTTCCAATGTTGGAGCACTCACAACTTCTGGAGGCAAGTTGTTCCACTGATTAATGGTTCTAACTGTCAGGAAATTTTTCCCTAGTTCCAGGTTGCTTCTCTCCTTGATTAGTTTCCATCCATTGCTTCTTGGATAGAAGCATAAAAAAGAGCATATTTCAAAAGTGAGTCAGAAAAGCAGTTCAAAAAAATGTTATCTCCCATAAATATTAAGAATTGAATATCAATTAGCACTAATAAATATATGGAAATGGGCTGGACAACTGCAACTCTAATATGGCAATTTATTTTAAGTTTCTTAGAAGTTGACTGGGACACTAGCAACATCAAAAGCAGAAGATCCCTTATTCATAGGGCTGAATCAATTTAAAAAATGCAGCTCAGAAAGAGATTCTAGTGGATAAATCTAGTTGTTAAGGCACCTGCTTAGAAAGTGGGAGACCATGACTTTAAGTCCTGCTTTAGCCATGAAAGTCTTCTGGGTGTTTTGGGGCCAGTCGCTCTCTCTCAGCCCAACCTATATCCCAGGATTGTTGTTGTGAGGAAAATAGGAGGAGGAAGGTATGTTATATATGTTTGTTGCCTTGAGTTATTTGTAAAAATAGTAAAAGCAGGATATAAATAAATAAATGTATGAACGAATGAATAAAAATATAGGAGTAAGTGAAATAAGGAGAAAAGAAGGCCGGCGTTAGAATGCAACAGGCTGAATGACTTACGACTCAAATTGAATAGAAGGAGCCATGCTGAAAAGCAATATTGTATCCTTTATTTTTGCGGCAGTGGCAACCATGCCAATCAGATGGTCTCCTGGCCTATAAAAGCTCCATGGGATTTTTTCATCTTGATGCTCCAAACTCAGCAGGCAGCTCCTTCTAAGCTTCCCAGAGACTCCCTGGGACACCAGCAGCATCAGAAGCAGAAGCAGAAGCAGGAGCTCCATAATTCCTAAAGAGGAATCAATCCTCTTCCCATTTCTAGAAAAGTAGAAAGAGTTAGAAGAATTTAAAGCCTTCTCAAAAAATGGGAATTCCAGCAGCTTTCATGATTCAGAAAGAGACAAACCGAGGTTCACCCAGAAATGAGAGAAAGATATATTCAAGAGCACAGTCCCTGCCTGCCTCTAAACTGATGCTGTACAGAGCATGATGTAAGCCATTTATCTTTTTCTGGTGCAACATCCCTTCCATATTGCTTCTGTCTGATGTTTACATCAAAAGCAGTCACTGGAGACATAGCAGAAGAGGACTCAAAGATCAAGATGGTGGTTATTAGAGTGAGAACAACTTCTCTGGAGATCCTGAAGTTCTTCCATGGTTCCGTGCACAGAATGTCAGCAGGAGAAAAACATATTGGTGAAAAATCACAGGTACACCTGAGGAGGGGGGAATGTTTTGTAGTGATGAGGTCTTTCTTGTTAGGACATGTCCAGAAAGTGACACAATTCCATGGGGCTTCCCAGGCCTGTGTCAGATAGATGATACTGAAATATATTCAGATTCCTACTACTGAGTGACAGAGAGTTCTGGTAGAAGGTGGAAGGTAATCAGAATTTGCCCTGATCTGCCCACAATCAGAACTTACAACATCTGTCTCTTCTCTCTCACAAAGCTTTGATTGTCATGGAGAAAATGTCTGTTCTCTTTATTGTGTATGACTACTTTTGAATTGATGAGTTAAGGAAGGTCTTTCTGGACCTGTGCACAAAAAACATTTGTTTCTGTTCTGGGGCCCTGCAACTTTTGAGAAGAGAGCACATTAATTCCTTCCTAACTAACTTTGAAGATATCTGCCAAGCTTACAGCATCACAATACCTGATATTCTCCTCTCTTGAAGAATTCCTTAAGCCAGATATTGGCTGTGCGCAGAGGAAAAGGAACTTCATACAGTTTAAAAGACATACTTAAAGAGAAGGACTAGAGATAACATCAGTCTCCCAATATTTGAGAGGCTGCCACAGAGAAGAGGGGATTGACCTATTCTCCAAGGCACCAGAGAAGGTGGGCTCTTCCTGCAGCTCTCTAGATAAGCCTGGATAGTGAAACCTCAGGGTTGCCTTCTTGCCATTTTCTATCATAGATTATTTTCACATTCACATGGGACAATGCTGAAAGTTTCTCATTTGGGGACCAGAGGATCATATGGCTTTTTTTGAGTAAGACATCTCAGGCTGTTTTCTTTTTTCTTTTCTGGTTGAAATCTTCACCAGAGGTGTTGAGCCATCTGGGTGCTATTTTGCAGTGGGGGTCATTTCTACTGGAATATGTCCAGAAATGGTGTTGGGAGGGTCATGGAACTGTGAGGTTCCACAAGGTCTAAGTGTCACCTAACACCTGCAGAAATAACTCTAGTAGGTAATCTAGAATATCACAACTCAGTGGTCATCTGAATGCTCTTGACCAAGGTCATGGAATTCTGAGGTCCCACAAATTTTATGAACTAAAACCTCACCAGGTCATCCAAAGTGTTGCAACTGGGGGGTCATCTGCATGTTCTTGATACCCAGCTCTGCTGGCCTCACCCATTTTTTAAAACAGGTCATAGAGAAAAAGAGACCTTGTTCAAACAGACTTAGATGTAGAATATTTGTAGCTCAGGGTTGAAATGAGAGGTCCTTGGTGCTCTCTGAGTTTAGTTGTTTTCTTGCAGACTTTCATTACCCAAACTAGGTAACATCATCAGTGCTAGTCAAGATTAGCACTGAAGATGTTACCTAGTTTGAGTACTGAAATGTATGCAAGGTATCTCCAAGAAAACAACCAAGTTCAGGGAGCATGAAGGACTCCTCAGACTTAGATTTCCATATTTATCCCACTTTAGGAAAAGGATTGTCAGGAAAGCAAATTTGTGGAAGACTGGGAGTGTTTTAATAAAATAGAAACATAGAAGGAATGTGTGCTAATTGAGGCAACTTTGAAGAACTTGATTCTCAGAATGCTTTATAAAAAAAACTATGAAAACATAACTGGTATATTTCTATTGAGGTAATAATTATTTATTGAAGACAGTAACAGTAGAAAGGCAAGGTAATTTGTTAATTATGAATATCTATGCTTACATCTATTACCTAGGCATATGTACAATTGTCTTATTTTCTCCTCCTTTCCTGAAATGTACAAATTTGAAT
The DNA here is from genome assembly GCF_001527695.2 of Protobothrops mucrosquamatus. Lineage (NCBI taxonomy): Eukaryota > Metazoa > Chordata > Lepidosauria > Squamata > Viperidae > Protobothrops > Protobothrops mucrosquamatus. The sequence goes on along the minus strand of NW_015388111.1, from coordinate 273,396 downwards.
ACAATCTTTTCTCCATGGGAGTCCCTCCCATATATTTTTGGAGGGAATTCCTCCAGTGTGCACTAATTAAATAAATAAATAAATATTGCATTGCGCCTTGATTATTGGTTGTTAGGTCCTGCCTTGATACCACAGGACTCCCATAGTCTTTCTGGAGTCATGTCTCATCTTCATCTGTTATCTTAGTATAATTATCTCATTTCTTATCCTTTCCTTCCTTGGCTTCTTGACAATTCTATTAATTCATTCATTTTATTTTTGATGATTATCTTTAATTTTAATTTGATTAGTATTACACTTTTCATAGTTTTATTCCCTTCAGTTTTAAACAACTTTAATTGTCACAAAGATGCAAAGGAAGCAGGGAAACCCAACAGTATTTGCAATGAATAATTACATATTTTGAGTCTAAGAAACAATTTTACTATTATTTAACTACTTTTATCATTAGATGTTCTTTAGTGTTTAGATCTGATCTAAGGATGATAATGTAGCACTTGGGGATGAAGATGCAGCTTAGCAGACCAGCACTGGAGGCCAGGATGGAGAAGATCTGCACAACCACCATATATTTCCCTTTGGTGCTCAGGTAGGTGGGTAGGAAAGAGATCCAGACACTGCAGAAGACCAGCATGCTGAACGTGATCGGCTTGGCTTCATTGAAGGCCCCAGGCAGCTTCCTGGCCAGAAATACTACCATGAGGCAAATGGCAGCTAGGAAACCCATGTAGCCAAGAACAACATAAAACATGGTGACAGAGCCTTCATTGCATTGAAGGATGATCTCTCCAGGCTGGGAGTGCAGATCAGAGTCAGGATATGGGGGAGAAACTCCCAACCACATGGCACAGATGAAAATTTGGACAGCAGAACAAGAAAGGATGATGGAGTTGGTCAGCTTCTTCCCCAACCATCTCTTCACTCGGTTTCCTGGTTTTGAGGCCAGGAAGGCCAACACCACAATGATCGTTTTGGCCAAGAGGGAAGAAATGGCAACTGAGAAGACAATACTGAAGACCACTTTTTGGAGAAGACAGGTAGCTTTTCTTGGTTTTCCAAAGAAGAAAAAGGTTGATAAGAAGCAAAGTAGGAGGGAGACTAGGAGGAGGTAGGAGAGGTCCCGGTTGTTGGCTTTGACAATAGGAGTTTCTAGGTATTTAATGAATATGATTAAAACAATACCTGTGATTAGGAGCAAGAGCAGGGTAAAGGAGACTGTGATGATGCCCAAAGGTTCTTCATAGGACAGGAAGGTTATTATTTTGGGGGTACACTGGACACGATTCTTGTTTGGAAATTTATCATCTGGGCACATAGTGCATTCTTCAGTATCTGAGAAAAGTAAGTAATATTTCATTTATAGTCTCTCCTTTCACATTTCAAGAAATACTTTCTTTGAATGACAGCTGATACTGAGAGAAAGAAAACAATGCTAAGCAAAAATAGAAATGAAGATAAGGGAGTGGACTTCATCTCAATTTCTTAGCCAGCATTGTCTAAAGACATTTCCATGACCAAATGGCCAGCATGATTATACATTGAAGCACACCAAATGCTGTTAACTTCCCACTGAAGTGGCACCTATTTATCTATTTGCATTTGCATACTTTCAAATTGCTGAGGCAGGGATGGGCACTCATCCTGTCATATGGTGCTTGGGTCTCAAACCCAGGGCAACAGCTTTCCAGCTGATAAGCTCAGCAGCATCTTTAACCACTGAGCCATCATGGCCCCACAGAAATAGAAACAGATTAAAAAATAGTTGTCTGGCTTTTCATCTTGAACCAAACATTGGGAAGCTTAAAGCATGGGGGAGGGAAAAATATATGCCATGAGTAGTATATAATAATACTGCATCACATGGTAGCAAATGGCCTCAGCAGTTTCATGTAAATCTTAAAAAGAAAAGGAGAGAGACTCCATCCCTGAGTCTCATTGCAGAAGTCTGGGGCCTGACTTCTATCACTGAAGAACAAGACCTGAAACTGTCTGTGAAGAAAGGAACACTATTGCAAAACAGTACCAATCCCCAAAGTTGGTTTAGAAGGATATTGTCAAGGATGAATCTTTGGCAGCTATGTGCCTCTGCAATTCAATTTGCCTTTAAATTAAGGGGGGAGGTGTTACTTTCAAGTGGGTTAGATGGAGAAACAAAACTTTTACAATTGAGCTGAAGACAGTGAGAGTCTGAAACCTTTTCAAGGACACCAGAATAGGTGTGGATTTGAAGCAGATGATTCCCATAACAAAGTGAACTTGTTTATATGGACTACGTAAGATGCTGGAGGTTTGGCTGAGAAAATTATTGTTTAAGTCTATGAATTGGTGTTGGAACCTCACAGTTAGTTTTGCTTCGACAATACTATGCAGTGTATTCAATAAACAGTAAGATTTTCGGAGATGGAATGAACCTGGAGTTTTATTTTGGATTCTCAAGCAGAATGTTGACAGAAAACATGGTCGATGATATCAAAAACCACAGAAAAATATAGAAGGGTCAGGAAGATTGCAAAACTCCCTTTTGAAGCAGATAAGGTAAGTTAAGGTAAGATGATAAAGATAAAGATAAAGATAAAGATAAAGATAAAGATAAAGATAAAGATAAAGATAAAGATAAAGATAAAGATAAAGATAAAGATAAAGAAAGATAAAGAAAGGTAAGGTAAGGTAAGGTAAGACAGGACAGGACAGGACAGGACAAACAAGACAAGACAAGACAAGACAAGACAAGACAAGACAAGATAACCTTTATTGTCATTTTTTTTACTGGGCACAATGGCACACATCAAAAAATGAAATGTAGTTGCCCGCTCTCAAAGTGAAAGACATACATGACACACACCTAAAACACACCACAGCCAAAATCTAAAACCTGAGCTACCAATATTTCCTCTTATTTCAGAGAATACTATCCCCAATGTGTGGAAATCACCTAAAAATGGGATTCTTTCAACAGGCTTGAGGATCCCGTTTCAAAGAATTCAGGCATTCCTAAGAAAAGCTGACATGGAAAATACTTCCAAACTGACAAGTAGACTGGCTAAAGTAACTTTGTCCAATCCATCATGTCCTTTTATCTCTTCCTACTTCATCTTTTTCATCTTTTTTTATTCCTCCAATTATGAAAGAAATTGGGCATGCTGAAAATAAAGACCAACACAATAAGTAATGTTAGATCTTGGCTGTGGTTTGTTCTCCAAACTTGTTTTAATATAATTCCTGAACATTTCGTTACCGAACGTTACCAAACATCATCGGCAAGATTTTCTTGTCCTATTCTCCTTAGCTCATAAGCGTCTTATGTGCCAGTGTGGTTAGTTGTTTGGAGATATATTTGAATCCCGAGCAGCTGATTGATTCTCTTGTTGATTGGCACTTCAGATGGTCTCGTTTCTTACATATTGGATCTAAATCAATCTGTCCGTTAACTGCTCCTTTGGTGGAATATCTATATACACCAAGATAACTTTGAATTATATTAAAACAAACTTGGAGAACAAACCACAGCCAAAAACTAAAACCCGAGCTACACATATTTCCTATTATTTCAATGTTAGATGTATCTATGAACATGCACAAGGATCAAAATGATCTGGATGAATCCAGCACCCTTTCCACCAATATCACCCACCTTCCTGAGTGGAGATGCTCCTCTCTGGACAAGGAACGCAGTCGTAGCAGCAGACTGGCTCTCCTTCCTGAACCTGCTTCACAAATCCAGGTTGACATCTTTCCACACATTTGGACTGAGGCAGAGACTTTGTAAAAAAAACCAACAACAACAACCCAAGGAACATCAAAGAAATTTTGTCAGGACTAACAATCCATGGAAATGAAGATTGGCATGAACCTTAAGATACTTAAGTAGTATCTCTATGCTTCACTTGGGTAAATGTAAAATCTCTCACTGTTTTTAAAAGATAAAACTACGGACAGAATCTTCATTTAGTTTCTCTATTTTGCTCCTGGCATATCAAATTGCCATAAAGTAATGTTCGGCTTAATAATGTCTGGGGAGAGAATGAAATTGAGAAATGATTTAAGCATGAAGTGACTACCAGTGGCTGAATGTCTATGGAGATTCTCAGTCATCCAGGTCATGGTTGTCCCAAAGGTGCTTTTTCAAAAGGCAACTGGATTTTCTTGGGGTTTTTTTCCCTTGAAGACATTTCCCTCTCATCCAAGAAGCTTCTTCTGCACTGACTGAAGTTCAGTTCTTCAATAGAACTGAAGAAGCTTTTTGGATGAGGAGCAAAATGTCTTCAAGGAAAAACAAAGAAAGCCCAGTTGCCTTTTGAAAAAACACCTTTGGGACAACCAGTGCGATTTTCCTTCTAATGGCCGTATTAACATGCATTTCTCAATTCTTCATATACCAGAGAAAAACAGTCTCCAAGTTAATATACAAAGGAAGAAAATGCTTAGTGTTCTTCAGTTCATATGAATCAATCAATCAATCAATCAATCAATCAGAATAGAGCTGGAAGAGATCTTGGAGGCCTTCTAGTCCAACCCCATGCTCAAGCAGGAGGGCCTATACCATTTCAGACAGGTGGCTGTCCAGTCTCTTCTTAAAAACCTCCAGTGAGGAAACACCTACAACTTCTGATGGCAAGCTGTTCCACTGGTTAATTGTTCTGTTAGGAAGTTTCTCCTTAATTCCAGGTTGCTTCTCTCCTTGATTAGTTTCCATCCATTGTTTCTTATCCTGCCTCCAGGCGCTTTGGAAAATAGATGGACCCCCCCCCCTCTTTTTGTGACTGGAATACTGCTATCCTGTCATCCCTAGTTCTTCTTTTCTCTAGATTAGCCATACCCAATTCCTGCAACCGTTTTTCATATGTTTTTTTGTCTCCAGGCCCTTAATCATTTTAGTTGCTCTTCTCTGCACTTTTTCCAAAGTCTCCACATCTCTTTTGTAACGTAGTGACCAAAACTGGATGCAGGATTCCAGGTGTCATCTTATTAAGGCTTTATAAAACAGTACTAATACTTCACGTGATTTTGGTTCTGTGCCTCTGCTTATATAACCAAGGATTGTATTAGCTTTTTTTAGCTGCTGCCGCACACTGCTAGCTACCAGGCTGGTGAAATAAGTTTAAAACTGACTGCCTAATTTCTAGAGATGTGGTGAGATGAAAGGGAAGTGGGGTCATAAGAACATGTCTCTCAAAAAGGGTAAGATGGGAATCTTTTGCTGCCGTATCTGGGACATGAGTATGAGCCCTGTGTCAGTAAAGGATATTTCTAAGGTCCAGTTAAATATCCAAGATAAGACCTTTTCCCTTCTAGAATCAATTACTCCAAGGGCATGGAAAAACAGACACACACTCATTAGTACTTAAATTTGGAGCCTCCTTTTTTTCCCAGAGATACTTAAGATAGCTAACAATCAAAATAAACACTTGCATCCAAAGGGTTTTCAGATGAAGTACCCTGTTATAAGTTAAAGGCCAAATCTAAATAGCATTTTCATTCAAATTACCCTAATTATTTCAGATATAAAGAAGGGCTTTTCTTTGGGTCGAAGTCATGTTTCAGTGTTTTTTTTAAAAAAAATCAGGGCATTATCTTATATTGGACCAGTCATTATGATACAAAGGGAAAAAATGCTTAGTGTTCTTTAGTTCATATGAATCAATCAATCAGAATAGAGCTGGAAGGGATCTTGGAGGTCTTTTAGTCCAGCCCCCTGCTCAAGCAGGAGACCCTGTACCATTTCAGACAAGTGACTGTCCAGTCTCTTCTTAAAAACTTCCAGTGTTGGAGCCTTCACAATTTCTGGAGGCAAATTGTTCCACTGGTTAATTGTTCTCACTGTTAGGAAGTTTCTCCTTAATTCCAGGATGCTTCTCTCCTTGGTTAGTTTCCAACCATTGTTTCTTGTCTTGCCTTCTGGTGCTTTGGAAAATAAATTGAAAGCCTTGGCCCACTTTCCTAGGAGAGGAAGACCTATTGACTACCCCATCTGAATGAAAGAGAGGAATGGATAACTCTGCCCCAGTTTGGCAGTTCGATTCTCACCGGCAAAATGGTGACTTAATTTTCCATCCTTCCGAGGTCAGTAAAATGAGGAGCCAGATTGTTGGCGGCAATAGGTTGACTCTGTAAACTGCTTAGAGAGGGCTGTAAAGCACTGTGAATCAGTATATAAGTCTAAGGGCTATCGCTAATGCAATCTCATTTGGTTGAGAATATCACAGACACGAACCTTCCCCAGCCATGACAAGCTAAATCTAACTTGCAAAGTTAATTTCCCATTGTGACTAAATGAATTTCCACTCAATCTTATATTCAGTGGGCGCCGGTCAACAGAATAACATCTTTGGTGTTTAAAAACAAAGAGCAAGCGAACCTGAGGCTATCAGCACTACAATCCCCAGTATTTGATTGCCTCTCTCACCACTTTTATGGGGATACTAGATTGCAGAGGGGACCCCCAAAGACCGTGAGCTTTATCCTAAAGAATAATCACCCAGAATCCCTTAAAAATAGTGCTCCATATTGCAGCATCTGAAGGACACCATGGTCAGTTATATCAAAGCCTTCCAAGTCATATAAGAAAAGTATAAGGAGTTTCCTCCCCACATTCATGTCTCAAGAAAGGTCATCCACCTTGGTGACTAGGATTAGTCCAATTGAAATTGTTCCTAAGCCTTTAGAATATGCCTACCTTGTTGAGTAACTTTAGCCTTGAAATAGCATCTTGGTTGATAATAAGATTCTGTCTTTCAAAAAACCCCAGTTGTTCTTTGGTGGGATCTTCCTCGGGGAGAATTAGGAAGCTCAAGATGTTCAGATCTGCTGCTACATCTCCGTTTTGGTCCAAGTACAGTTTTCTCCACGAAAGATTGCAGCATTCATTCTTCTTCAGGAAAGCATGAAACTAGAATGAACATCCAGGGGATTTTAAAAGCAGAAAGCTTGATTTCTGATTCCACGTAGTCTTTTCACATTTGAATCTGTCTTGTACAGTTGTCTAACTTGCAAGAATGCTTAGATGGGAAAACAAGAGTTACCACTATGTTCAAAAGTGAAAAACCATGGTTCGGCAACATCTGTCTAAATAATATATATAGGCAAAATAAATATCAAAATTACTGAATTATAAGGAACATTCTGGAGCAGATCACAAAGAAATGGAACAAAGAAGAAATAGAGATCATTCATAAACTACTTGAAAAACAGGGTTGATTGCCAGAAAGCATGGATTTGTCAAAAAGAAAGTTGCCAAACTAATCTTCTCACAGGTGGACAAAATGGGAAACTTGACCAGATGAATGTCTATGGAGATTCTCAGTCATCCAGGTCATGGTTTTCCAAAAGGTGCTTTTTCAACAGGCAACTGGGCTTTGTTGTTTTTCTTTGAAGACATTTCGCTTCTCATCCAAGAAGCTTCTTCAGCTCTGACTGGATGGTAGGGAATGGAAGGACCATCCAGTCAGAGCTGAAGAAGCTTCTCGGATGAGAAGCAAAATGTCTTCAAAGAAAAACAAGACAGTCCAGTTGTCTCTTGGAAAAGCACCTTTGGGTTAACCAGATGTACTAATTTTACTGTATTGTACGGCTACATTAAATGAATCTTGAAAGTATGAAAGCAGAAATCTCTCACAAACTACTTACACAGCTTGGAAAGAGAATCCTTTTTCCGAGTTTTTTTCCCCTCTCTGTTATGCCATTGCAGACTCCTCTCCCCCTCCCATATCTCATATTTCCTAGCCAGCATCGCATATCACACATGTGTGCTACTTATGTGTGTGATAAGATTTCCTTAGAATTTATTTAAAAATGCACATATCCTTTTAAAAATTAGCAGCGTTTAATATCCAAATGTATCTGTCATGGCATCTGCTCTTTTGAACATTATGCCCCAGGTGATTAGATTGGTCAATCCTGTTGGTTTCCTTCTTTCTGGATCCCTTCTAAAAAATAACTTAAGTTTTAGGGATTCTTGTCAGGAACATAGCATATAGAACATAGAATAATAAAGTTGGTAAGGACCTTGGAGGTCTTTCTAGTCCAACCCCCTGCTCAAGCAGGAGATCCTATACCATTTCAGACAAATGGTTGTCCAGCTTCCAGTGATGGAGCACCCACAACTTCTGAAGACAAGCTGTTCCATTGGTTGATTGCTCTCACCATTAGGAGATTTCTCCTTAGTTCTAGGTTGCTTCTCTCCTTGGTTAATTTCCATCCAATTCCATCCATCCCCATACCTGCCATGGCTGCAGCCTCAAGGCCTCCAACATGTCTTTGCACTCCTTCCTTCTCCTCCTGGATCTGGTGGAATATGCAGCATTCAAGGCATGGACCAGAGTCTTAATGACACTGTAAAAATGGGAGTTATATTGGATCTGGATACTATTCCTTTCCTCTTTGGTCTCCAGTGGTGCTTTCTGGGTGCATCTTTTCCGGCCTTTAACAGAAAAGATGTGCTTTGAAAACAAACATTGAAAAGACTGTACTTCAAACTGGGGTTCAATATAGAAATAAGATTTAAAGAAACCATTTGGCCTTTTCTTTTCCTGAAAAGCAAAGGTCCAAATACTATGGATGTATTTGAGAAGGCTGTCCTTTTTTATTTTATATGTCCCCAAGGTGGTCATAATCCAGACTTTTCCTTCAATGGGTCCTGGTAAACCTTCAACTGTTGAATGGAAAAGAGAAATTATGTCTAAAATGGGAGCATATTCTATGAAGTGAACAAAGACATTGACTTGTCTCCACTTGGAGATTGCATCCCTGAGGGGTTCAGTATTTCCACTCATTGACAATCGTTGTGATATAACAACACAAATTCCATTCCTGTTAAGCATAGGAGTAAAAGTTCTCATGAAATGCTCTCCATTCCCTGTGTCTGATGCAAAGAGACCAATCAAGGTCCATCTGAAATAAAGGAGCAGTTGGACAATTCCTGGATAGTGGAACCCTAATATGGGGAACGTCCGATGGAAAAAAGGGAATTGGCTTTTATCACTCAGAGCCTCTGAAACAATTTTATCACTGATCTGAAAAAAGCAATGAAGAATCCCGTGTTATATTTGGGATCATGTCAAGCCCAAATTACATTTAATAAATCCAATGGTTTTCACAAACATATTATTGTTGATTAGTTATTAGGTCATATGAAGGTATAGAATGTAAAATATAGAATGTTAATAAAACTATATATACAGTATGAATAGAATGAAATATACAAATTAAGTAACAAAGAGTAAGAATAAAGAATGCAAATCATATTTCTGTGCCAACCCTACAATTGACTGCAATCAGACTCACATGCGCAAATCTAAACTGAACTGTTTTCTTTGAATAAAGGGCCATATTATAGATAAATTTTGAATACTGACTGCACAGGAAATATCTTGTTTTAATAGACAGCCAATTTGGTCTAATGATTTAGGTGCTTGCCTAGTCAACATCTGAGTGTGATTTATTAATAATCATAGAATTTCTATGAGAAGTTGAGCAAGTCTTATTAACAGCCTAAGAACCAAACTTGCAAACATTATAATATCCTTGTCAGTGTATAGCAAGGTGCTATGTTTATTTATGCCTTGGGCATTTGTACTTCAGGATGGTTCATTAGCCTGGGTAAGTAATTAATATCTAGGCAAATAACAATAGTTTAAATAGAACCAAACCCAATGCATAAACCCCAAGACAACAAATCAGACAATGAGGATAGGGTTTAATGAAACTTGGTGAGATGAAATCTACCACTGGAGCATACTACTAGAAGGATATAATTTATCAAAAAGAAACAGACCCAATAAAAAAGGAAGAGGAGTTGTGCTGTATGTAAAGAATTACTACATCTTGATAGAAATACATAATACCAAGCACTCCACAAGCAATTCCATCTACAGACACATTGACCTACAACCAGCCTATGAACCCCTCAGAATCCAGATCAACCACACAGCCAACCAGAGATAGCACCGACCCCCAACCATCCCATGCAAGCCCCCCCCAACCAGCACTTCACTTCCCAATGACCCATCACAAGACCCATCACAAGCCTCTCACTGATGATTCACATCTGACCCATCACAAGACCCATCACCTCACTTGACATACTTACACCTGAAGAACACTGACATCCCCTACACTCCACTGAAGATGTTACCTAGCCTGATAACAAAATGTTCAGAAACCAACCCACAAGCTCAGAGAATGAACCTTCACCCTCATCCTATGCCTGAGCTACAGATATTCGCTACTATTGTAAACACAGTACCAAGGATGAAAGCCTTATTGTGTGGCAGCTCAGAGGATATGTCTGTTTTATGCCTTGCCCCCTCCCCACTGTGGATCTTAATCCATAGTCATGACACCTGCAATGATCATAGTGAAAAGTAGCTCTTGATTTTCATAGAGAAGATATGGTTGGATCTATTGCTCACCACTACCACCCCACTCTATTTACCAGATAGAGAAACACACACACACAAACCTGTGGGACTTTGTAGGGACCTACTAATGTTGACATCTGGATGGAAATATCCCTAGAAGTTCCATCAAGAAGAGCCAAAAGGTTGTCCTTCCTTCCACAGCTGTAGTTGGGAATATTGGCTTCTCCAGTAGATAGAATGTCCAGCAAGGCATCTGAAGTAGCAAGTGTGTTAAAATAGTTGTCATGGATATTGTAGGCAAGAGTGAGATTGTGCAGGAGCTGGGGATTCTTGTTCACCACTTGAATGGCGAAAATGAAGCGGAGGATTCTAGACTTATTAGTAGATAAACTACTGTAAAAAATATTCATGTTAGCAGCAGCAACAACAAAACAGCTTTATTTATCTACTGTATTCCTCTGTCTTCAAAATCCTACTGAGTCTTATGCCCATATTGATCAAAACCAGAAGCAAATTTTGCTCAAAAATCACTATGTAGTTTTTTATGAGTATTGAGAAGATGGGAAGGAGAGTCTTCATCAGGGTTAGTAGTCACAAATATATTGTCGTAGTGCAAATTTTTATTTGTCCAGTAACCAGGATTCAAAAAGCATTCAATCATTAAAGTAGAACCACCCACAAAAGGAAGAGGGTGTTTCAAAAAATTACCCAGAAAAGAATCTATTAACAAAAACATCATCCTTTATTCTTACAAGGATCAGGCAACGAAGAGCAACGAACAATTATAAAAAAAAATATGGAATTAAGCTGGGCAGGGGCAACTACAACCAGTTTAATAATTACTTTAAATAAAAGACAATATTCAAGTGATGAACTCAAAATTAGATGGAGAGTGGAATATAATCTGGACTTCTGGAGACTAAAACATATGAAGAACAGCTGCAGGAATTGTGTATGACTACTCTAGAGAAAAGAAGGACTAGGTAGGACATGATAGCAGTATTCCGGTATTTTGGGGGCTGCCACAAAGAGGAGGGGGGTCAACCTATTTTCCAAAGCACCAGAAGGCAAGACAAGAAACAACGGATGGAAACTAAGGAGAAACTTCCTAACAGTGAGGACAATTAACTAGTGGAACAGTTTGCCTTCAGATGTTGTGGGTGCTTCATCACTGGAGGTTTTTAAGAAGAGACTGGACAATCACTTGTCTGAGATAATATAGGGTCTCCTGCTTGAGCAGGGGGCTGGAGTAGAAGACCTCCAAGGTCCCTTCCAGTTCTATTCTGATTCTTTTATATTGTTTTCTGCCCCCATATTTGGATTAGAGTCACTTCTACAACATTAAAGAGGGAAGCTATGGGAATCCAAATGATTCAGGAAATTAAATAGGTCCTGCAATATAGGAGTGAACAAAATAAGAAAAAAAAAGAATGAGAGTATTAGAACCGCAAATGGAGGGAATGAATCCCCATCATGCTGAATGTCTTACAGGTGAGGCTGTTTCTCAGGAGCCATGTTGAAAGGCAATATTATATGCCATATTTTTGATGCAGTGGTGATGAAACTGAATAGATGGTCTCCTGGCCTGTAATAACTCCATGGCTTTGGTTCATTCTGGTGCTCCAAGTTCAGCAGGCACTTCATTCCAAGCTTCCCAGAGACTTCCTGGGAGATCAGCAGCAGCAGAAGCAGAAGCAGAAGCTCCATAATTCATAGGGCTGAATCAATCTCCTTCCTGTTTCTATATAAGAACAACAAGAAGAGTTAAAAGAATTCAATGCACTCTCATAAGAGGGAAAGTCTTTCTGGTCAGAAAAAGACAACTGAGCTTCATCTAGACAGGAGAGAAAATCCATTCAAGAGCACAGCCCTTGCCTGTCTCAAAACCTGTGCCACGCAGAGCATGACCTGAGGCATTTATCTTTTTCTGATGCAAGATCTCTCCCATCTTGCTTCCACCTGATGTTTACATCAAAGGTAGTCACTGGAGAAGTTAGCAGAAGAGGTCTCAAAGATGACAGCAATGAGAATTGCAATGAGAATCAAGTTCTCTAATGGGGTATCTAGAACTTCTTTGGGGCTTGATGTCCGGAAGGACAACTGTAGAAAAGGATATTAGTGGAAAAATAAGATACACCCTTTGGCCAGTGTTCTATACTAAATTATTTTCCTGTCGGGACATGTCCAGAAAGTGATGCTGGATGAAGATTTCATTACCCAAACTAGGTGACATCATCAAGGCATTGATGATGGTACCTAGTTTTGGAATGGGACAACTCGCCACAGCCAACTCGCCATGGTCAACTCACCATGGCCAATTCATCATTACCAAATTGCCATGCCCAACTCACTGTGGGACAACTCACCATGGCCAGCTTGCCATGGGTCAACTCATTGTGGAACAATACAATTCAATGTAATCACTTAAAATAATTTTTAAAATTGTTTTATTTTTTTTTCATTCAGATTTCATGTTGTCCCTCCTTTGGCATCCTTTCTTTAATAATAATAATAATAATAATAATAATAATAATAATAATAATAATAATAATAATAATAATAAT
>NW_015388111.1:255069-258355 GCF_001527695.2 Protobothrops mucrosquamatus | reverse complement strand
GCATAACATCAGCCGGTGATCCCGGGCCGGAGGGTCTAAGATCCCTGGAGACCGAGTAGAGTCCTGAGGACCGGAGCACCCACAAGCTTGTAAGCAGCGTGTGCGTGCTCCCAAAACCCGATATGGTCCTCTGCTCCCGCCATATCTGCCCCTCCCACTGACTGTACTGATCACACCACCCTCTCTTAACCCCCCAACCGCCCCCCTCACCATTCCACAGCCGCGTCCCTCAGACATGGCCGGCCTTGGCCCCAGGGAGACATCCCCCCTGCCTCCCCTAACCACCCCCATACCCCCTAAAAATTTATTAAAACACCCCGCTAAAAAAGTCCTCAATTTTGTTTTTTTTCTATCTGCTGCATACCACCTCTCGGGGCTCCACACCCCTTCATCGAGGTAGGCCCTTGAGATGGTACTGGGCCAGGCCTGCGCGAGGGGGGAATCGCGCAGGACCAGCAGATCTGTCCTGGAATACATCACCGGGCAAAGCGATGAGTCCGGCTGCAGGAAACCCAAAAAAAGGGGGGGAGAAAATAGTCCTCGTGGAGTTGTCAGTTAATCCATTTAGGAAGCCAAGCCGCTAGGCCGCGTCCCTTGCCTAACCAGGCCATGACCAGGCCACCAGGTCTTCATCCGGCTAAAGAGCCGAACTGGGGCCAGGCCGGGTCCACTACCAAACCGCTGGGCCGCCAGGCCGCGCCCCTCGCCAACCAGCCGCGCCCGGGCCGCCAGGCCTCCCTCGGTCACCAGATCTTCCATTCCGGCCGAGAAACCAGGCCAAAGCCAGGCCGCGCCCCTCACCGTCAGGTCTTTCCTTCAGGCCAAAAAGCCGGGCCGTCGGGGCGTCAGGCCGCAGGGGCGTCAGGCCACAGGGGCGTTGGGGGGTCAGGCCGCACCCCTCCCCGACCAGGCCGCGCCCCTCAACAGCCCCAACCGCCAGGCCGCGGCCGGGCCGCCAGGTCTTTCTCCAGGCCGAGCCGTCCTCCTCCAGGCCGAACCGCCCGGGCCGTGCCTCTCGCGGCCGTGTCGCCCAGGCCGCGTTTCTCCAGGCCGAACCACTCGGGCCGCGCCTCTCACCGTCTGATTCTATTCCACTATTCCACTATTTCAATAATAATAATAATAATAATAATAATAATAATAATAATAATAATAATAATAATAGTAATAATAATGATGATGATCAGAATTCAAACAGACAAGCACCTGCAACATAACATCCCAGACTTAACAATTGTCGATGAGAAAGACAAAAAAGTCTGGATAGTGGACGTGGCAGTGCCTGGAGACAGCAGAATAGATGAGAAAGAACTGGAGAAGATAACAAAATACAAAGACCTACAAATAGAAATAGAAAGACTGTGACAAAAGCAAGCAAGGGTAGTACCAATAGTCATAGGCGCCTTAGGTGCAATCCCAAAACAACTGGAGCACCACTTGAACACCATTGGCATTGACAAATTCGCTATTAGTCAATTGCAAAAGGCGGCCTTACTAGGAACTGCTTCCATCCTACGACGATATCTGTAACACCATCAAACATCCACATCTGCCTATCCCAGATCCTGGGTAAGGACTCGATAGGTAGACAAAATGCCAAATCCAGTCTGAACATCTGGCTGACTGTGCGATGATCCATAATAATAAGAATAAGAATAAGAATAAGAATAAGAATAAGAATAAGAATAAGAATAAGAATAAGAATAAGAATAAGAATAAGAATAAGAATAAGAATAAGAATAAGAATAAGAATAAGAATAAGAATAAGAATAGAGTTGGAAGGGACCTTGGAGGTCTTCTAGTCCAACCCCCTGCTCAGGCAGGAAACCCTATACCATTTAAGACAAATAGTTGTCCAATCTCTTCTTTAAAACTTCCAATGTTGGAGCATTCACAACTTCTGGAGGCAGGTTGTTCCACTGATTAATTGTTCTAACTGTCAGGAAATTTCTCCTTAGTTCTAGGTAGCTTCTATCCTTGATTAGTTTCCATCCGTTGCTTCTTGTCCTGCCTTCAGGTGCTTTAGAGAATAGCTTGACTCCCTCTTCTTTGTGGCAGCCCCTGAGGTATTGGAACACTGCTATCATGTCACCTCTCGTCCTTCTCTTGATTAAAGTAGACATACCCAATTCCAGCAACCATATGCTTTAGCCTCCAGTCCCCTAATCATCTTTGTTGCTCTTCTCTGTACTCTTTCTAGAGTCTCTTTTTTACATCGTGGTGACCAAAACTGGATGTGGCCTTACCAAGGCATTATAAAGTGGTATTAACACTTTACGTGATCTTGATTCTATCCCTCTGTTAATGCAGCCTAGCACTGTGTTGGCTTTTTTGGCAGTTGCAGCACACTGCTGGCTCATATTTAAGTAATTGTCCACTAGGACTCCGAGATCCCTCTCACAGTTACTACTATTGAGCAAAATATTAGTAATTGTCCTGCAGTGAGTTGTCCCATGGTGAGTTGGCCATGGTGAGTTGTCCAGAGTGAGTTGATCATGGTGAGATGGCTACAGCAAGTTGTCCCATTCCATGGTTTTATAAAATAATAGATAGGATCCAAATTCAATATCTGAAGTTGTTAAATTGCCTTGGTATGTCTATGAATTACTTATGAATTATGGGTGGAAATGAGAAAAACAATTTTGACTTTCTCCATGTGTGCTCCACCCAGGTCCCTGAATGAGTTCACATTTTGCAAAAATCGACTTTTAAGGTCAAGGTCTAACAGTTAAAAAATGCAGTTGTCAAGCAGCAAATCATTTTTCAATTGAATCCATAGTTTTGGGGACTAGCAAAGGCCAAATAATGGGGCTAGTGGGGAAAAGCGTTTGGTGTGAAGAAATGCAAAAGCCTTCATGCCCATCTCTGTGTTGGAGTCTACTGGCAAGAAACATGATTGGAGAAGAACCCAAGGATGAGTTTCAGTTGGCTTCTAGGTGGCAGGAATTCAGGACCATGGAAATCCAACTTAAGCAATAATAAGGGAATCCATTTTTATAACCTTAACAGGAAATCTTTATCCAATTTTCATAACCATCAAAGGAAACCAACCAAATGTCAATACCCCAGTTCAAGAATCCAAATAAAAATCCAGATTAATTCTGTTTCCAGAATAGTATTGGAAAATGGAAAGTTTACCTACTATAGAAGAATGGTCATTTAAAGTCTCGAATTTAGCAGAAATGGCCAAGATTTCCGCTTATGTGAAGGATCACTCACAAGAAAGATATATTTTGGTTTGGAGAAGATGGATAGATTATATTGAGTGTAAATATGGGACTAAAAA
>NW_015388111.1:250769-254205 GCF_001527695.2 Protobothrops mucrosquamatus | reverse complement strand
AAAAATATCATTTGGTTTTTGAGTAAATTTTGGAATATTATGGTTGTATAAAGGTTAGAATATTTTATTTAGTATTATTTTTAATTATTAAAGTGTTATTATTATTGTTTTTAATAATTGTACTGTTTAAAAGAGAGTTAAAGGAGGTTACAGATATGTTATTTTAATAGTTGATTAATGTTAATTAGAGTATGATTATGTTATTGTTAACCCTGTGATTGGCACTGGGAAGTGAGGGGGGAGGGAGGGGGGGTGGAAGGGTGGGAAGGGGAAAGGGGGATTTATATTGTAAAATGTTATAAAATTTTCAATAAAAAAAAGAATCCAAATAAAAATCCAGATTAATTCCGTTTCCAAAAATCTTTCTGTTTATTGAATATACTGCATGGTTATGTCGAAGCAAAGCTAACTCTGAGGTTCCCATACCAATTCATAGATTTAAACAATAGTTTACCCAGCTAAACCCCCAGTGTCTTACATAATCCATATCAACAAATCCACATTGTTATGGGAACCATCTGCTTCAAATCCACACCTGTTCTGGTGTCCTTGACAAGGCTTCAAGCTCCCACAGTCTGAAGAAGTTTCGTTTCTCCATCTACCCACTTGAAAGTAACACCTCCTTCCCTCCTTTTATCTAAAGGCAAGTTGAAACTCTGAGGCATGTAGCTGCCAAAGTTTCATCCTTGAAAGCAATTTAAAGAATATTTGTGAGAGGAATAGGCCAAGCCTAACACTGGCTCACTATGTCCTACCAGGTGGAAAATCAGAGACTGGGGCTTCCGTGTATCTGTATTGGAAAGAGGGGCTGAAGAAAGCAACCTGAGATGATCCGTCAGTTTGACAAAGAGCAGCAGAGTGATAGCTAAAGTGGGATCCCAAAGAAATTGTTCGTTCTTTCTCTGTACTCAAGGACTGTATTGAAGTGAGTAGCTTATGGGGTGCTGAAGATGTCCATGATAACAGATTTGCTTTATCATAAATAATCCAGGAACTTGCATGAAGGTCTCTTTGATCTAGTCCACTGTTCCCCAACCTTTCCAGCTTGCTGGACCAGTGAAGGGGGGGAGGGGATGATTCCATGTGAGTCCACTGCTTGAACAAATGGAGTTTCATACGCTCACCTGCCATTTTTATGGTCCGGTTCCCAATGGGCCACTGCCCAGTGTTTAGGGACCCCTGATCTAGCCAACTGTGAAAGTATTAGAACAAGAGAAAAAGGGTCCAAATTTTCAAATCTCCTTGGCTGGTTCATGAAGGAATGACATTATGGAGTCACTTGATAATGACCTATGCATTGTGCACATGTACACCAGAGATCAGAATTTCATAAGATGGTTCTCCTTATAATTATTAAAAAGTTAGAGATTTATTTGATTTATCCTATATCTCAAGGCATTTTGAATAGATCTTCCAATAGATGTTGGAACATTGACTACCCATGCTGTCATATTTTGCTGCAGCTTTCAAATGCATCGCAGCAATCCATTTGGAGGCAACAGAATGAAAAAGCTCAGAAAGACCCCCTACTCATTCTATACCTTTCTCTTATTTGCCAACTGATACAGTCCTGTCTCTTACAGAGAAATTGGTATTTTTATAACAAGTGGGAAAGGAGACATTAATTTCAATTCAGGCCAATGAAATGTTAAAAGAAGCTAAGCTGTAGGGTGAATAAAAAAAAGAAAGAAAAAATAACGAACAGGCCATAATTTTAACACTAGGCAGAGTTCAAGGATACTGATGGTTATTGGAATTAAAAGATAGGGAGAAGTAGAAAGAGGCCATATCAGCATTGAGGGGTACCAAACTCAAATGGGCCTGGGTGACCTTCCCCACCAGTCTCTGTGGATGCTGAAAAGCAGAGGAGACTATTCACCCTCCTGAAGGACATCAGAAGTCAACCCTCCATCCTCCAGCATCACTTTTTGGACATGTCCCAACAGGAAGGACCACAACTGCTGTAGAACTCTGCCCCTACCATTGTGTCTGGGATTTTCATAAACAAGTTTTTCTCTGGATACATCTTTGATTATGGTATCCCAGTAGAGGTTCAGGACCTCCTAGAGGACATAATGTGTTTCACTGTAATTATCACCATCTCACTGTTAGTGAACTCTTCCGCTACTGCTCTGGTAGATCATCTTTGATGTAAACAATGAACTAAACAACATGGGAGGGATCCAGCATCAGAAAAGGATAAATGCTTCAGGTCAGGCTGAAGGTTTGGGATTAGCTTTGGGGCAGGCAGGGGCAATGCTGTTGAATGTATCTTGCTCCCCTTTGCATGTGAAGCTTGGTCAGGCTCTGTCTGCATCAGGAAAACCAGCGTTTCCATGTTATAAGAAGCCTTTGAGTTCTTCTCATTCTTCTTCTTGTCATTTAGAGATAGGGAGGTGATTGGTTCAGCTCAGGGAGGAATGGCTCTCCTGCTTCTGCTCCTAATGCTTATCTTGCTACCCCAAGCAAATGCTGAGAAACTCAGAACCAAATGTCCTCTGACTTTGGACCAGCAGGATCCACGATGTGTAAAGCCATGGAACCATTACAGGCCAGGAGACCATCTGATTACTGTGCTTGTGACTGCAACAACAGCTACGTATCAGCCATTCAACTTCAGCAAGACTCCTTTTCTTCAATATACCATGTAAGTAATTCAACCTGGGATGTGCAGGCAATTTGAATTTCTACACTCTTTTTCATTTATTTGTATTCTACTAATTCGTAGTATAATAGTCACCTGAACTGTGTAATTTCTTGGCATGTTTTGATTTCCATCCCTTCCCATTTTTGTCTTGCTTTGTATAAGATGCTTAAATCTGAGAATGAGGCAGAAAATGTCCTGAAGGAATATGGAAAAGAAAAACACAGAAGCCAAAGTCCAGATGATCTTCCCTTCCTTTTACAATGCTGATTCAATCGCTCACTTCTACTCTCGTTTTACTTTTCCCATCACTTTCTTAGTTAAGTCAGAAGGGTGATCAGGCATGTTATGATTTTTTTAAATGTCTTGAAACTCTGTAGTTTTTCTGTCCGGCCTATTTCCATATGTTCAAAATAGCTTATAAGTATTAATTGCCCGTTCCCTATAATAATAATAATAATAATAATAATAATAATAATAATAATAATAATAATAATAATAATAATAATAATAATAATAATAATAATAATAATAATAATAATAATAATAATAATAATAATAATAATAATAATTTATTTATTTATTTATTTATTTATTTATTTATTTATTTATTTATTTAATTTATATCCCGCCCTTCTCCTTACGGACTCAGGGCGGCTAACAACCAGATAAAACACTAATCCCCAAAAACTACAAATTTAAAAACATAAGTAAAAACAAATATTAATAATTTGGTCAAATTAATTTAAAAATTGCTTTAAAACCCCATTAAAATTTTCCCCTAGGCCAGTC
>NW_015388111.1:229797-248500 GCF_001527695.2 Protobothrops mucrosquamatus | reverse complement strand
TTGATTCGTTGTTTGATTATCTTTTCCAGGATCTTCCCAGGTATTGAGGTCAGGCTGATAGGTCTGTAATTTCCTGGGTCCATTTTTTTCCTTTTTTGAGGATGGGAACTACATCAGCTCTTTTCCAGTCCTCTGGTAGTTCCCCTGTGCTCCAGGATCTTTGAAAAATATAGTTCAGTGGTTCAGAGATCACATTTGCCAGTTCCTTGAGAACCTTCGGGTGTAATCCATCTGGTCCTGGCGATTTGAACAGGTGCTCACATATTATTTTCTTGCCTATCTAAACTTGTGTTTCTATTCTGTTTTTTATGGCACTATTTTTCATAGGTTGGTCTGTTTTTTCCCTTTGTGTAAAGACAGATGCAAAAACCGAGTTAAATAGTTCTGCTTTCTCCCTGTTGCTTGTCACCTTCTTGCCATTTTCACCCACTAATGGACCAATCATTTCCTTCACATTTTTCTTGTTTTTTACATGTTGAAAGAAGCTTTTTTTGTTATTTTTGACTTTGGTCGTAAGCCTTAGTTCATTTTGAGCCTTGGCTTTCCTCACTTCATCTTTGCAGGCTCGAGCTATTTGCTGATATTCTGACTTAGTTATGTGCCCCTCTTTCCACTTTCTATACTTGTCCTTTTTATCTTTCAATTTGTCAGAGAGTTCTTTATGCAACCATGCTGGTTTCTTTTGAGAGCTGTTATTTTTCCTCTTTGTTGGTATTGTGCTAGACTGGGCTTTTATTATCTCATTTTTTATATTCTTTTTGATATTCTTTGGCTTTCTCAAATATTCAGCATATATCAGCGATAATATGTCATAATTCTTGACTTTTTTGAAAGCCATTGTGGTGACCAAAACTGGATGCAGTATTCCAAGTGTGGCCTTACTAAGGCATTGTAAAGTGGTATTAATCATCTTCTGTCTGTAGTGTGGCCTCCTGAATTCCTCATGAGGACAAGAAGATGTTTTGCAATTCCTACTTTTTGTCAGGACATCCCATAGCATCATGTGATCAGCATAATAAACAGTATTTCTGTAATCAATGAAGCACATTGTGAGTTCTTTTTGATATTCTTTGGCTTTCTCAAATATTCAACATGTATCAGCGATAATATGTCATAATTCTTGACTTTTTTGAAAGCCAGGTTGGGCATATGGCATCTCTTTTTTCATTTAGAGTGTCAATACATATTGGATAATTCTAAGTATCTCTTTGCTGGCATTTGAAATTAAGGATATTGCATGATATTTTGTTCACTCTGTTAAACCTCTTTTTTTTTGCTCTTGGAAAGTAGATTGACCTCTTTCCATCAGTTGGCCACTGTGTCATTCTCCAGAGCCCTTGACAGATTCTTCTGTTGCTTGTCAATTTCTGTAGCTTTATGAGTGGACAGTGACTGTAGTGATGATATCATTTCATCAGCTAGTACTAGAGTTTCTTACAATATCTTCTAAATATTGCCAGTTCACTCCCTTCAGGCCAGGACATAATATATAAGCATTGTTTGACCAGGGTCCACAGTATTTTATGGGACACTACACATCCTCTTCACAACCTGTTTTCTTTGTTACACTCTGGGAGGGAGGGGGCTTCATGGTATCCAAAGCAGAACATCCAAACTCAGTCAAAGTTTTGTTCCATACAGTATCAATCTTATGAACCCTCAAGCTTCCTCTTTCTTATTCAAGATGGGCAGTGATTAAATATTCATATCTATTTATGTGTAAGGGTGTAGCTATATACTGTACATATGTATGTATATATCATGTCTATATGTGTGTTATGTATGTGTACACTTTTGAGAGCAGGTAACAGAATTTCATTTTAATGTGTGCCAGTGTCCACAGTAAAAGAATGACAATAAAGGTTATCTTATAAAGTTCTTATCTTGGATATTGACATCTCTACTGTACAGTACTTCACAAAACTCCTTCCATCTCTGTTTGATTTCCTTTGTATCCATTACTATCTGTCTGTTGGTGCCCTTTAGCATACCAGATCTGGAAGCTCCTCACTTCAGAGATCAGATGAAAATTAGTATTAGTTATACTACTTAATGCTACTGCTAATAACAATGTATTTGTTATTATTAACCGGGTGGAGGAATAGCTCTTTTCCATATGGTCATAAAAATTAGATGCTGATCCTTTTGTATAATTTGCCTTTGGTTTTGGATCAGCCCTGGTTTAAGATTGAAAAGATTTATGCAATCAAACAAGAATAAATTCAATATAAATGATGATGATGATGATGATGATGATGATGGTAATGATGATGGTGATGATGGTGAGCACATCTGATTACAGTGCAGGAAACACTGGATATTCAGATATCCTACCCTTCATTCTGGCCATTCAAGAGCTGAACAAGAACCCCCAGCTCTTGCCCAATCTCACTCTTGGCTACAGCATCCATGACAACTATATGAACACCATTGTGACTTCAGATGCCTTGCTAGACATGCTCTCTATTGGAGAAGCCAATATTCCCAACTACAGCTGTGGAAGGAAAGACAATCTCTTGGCTCTTCTTGATGCAAGCGATGATGACATCTCTATGCAGATATCCATTGTGTTGGGCACCTACAAAATCCCACAGGTTTGTGTGAGAATGTATCCATTTGTAAATTGTGTGAGAGTGTATCCATGTGAGTTTTTTGTGGGTGAGGGATAGCTCCAGATTCATCTTCTCCATGAAATTCCAGAACTGTTTTTCATTATGGTAATTGTAGGTGTCATGGCTATAGATTGGAGATCCACGGTGGAGAAAAGGCAAGGATGAAAGCAGATGTAGCTCCCCATGTCAGCATCCCCATAACTTCTGGGGCTTCTGCTGCATCCTCATGAATATGCAAGAGATGAAAAGAATGAAGAGAGACAGAAATATGATACTGTTTAAAGCATATAAATGGCTATATATATATTTATTAAACATATCTAAGATTCCTGAAATAATTATAAGATTCATTCAAATCTAATATTTTGTATTGACTTCAAATAAAACATAACCTTCTTCCTTTCTTTTCCAGATCACTTATAAAAGTGTTTCAGGCACTCTGAGTGATAAAACTCAGTTCCCCTTTTTCCACCGCATGGTCCCCAAAGAAGGAATTCAGTATCCAGCAATTGTCCAACTGCTCCTCTATTTCAGATGGATCTTGATTGGTATCTTTGCTCCAGACACAGAGGAGGGAGAGATTTTCATGAGGACTTTGCCTCATGCGCTTGTCAGGAATGGAATTTGTGTTGTTGTGTCACAGAGGTTCTCAATGAGTCGTCCTGCAATGCCCTTCATGGATGGTCTCTCTAAGTGGAGACAAGTCAATGTCTTTGTTTACTTTATTGAAATGGGTTGGCTTGAACAAGGAATGATCAGTGTACATGAGACACTTCGATACTTGCCAGAACCCACTGAAGGGAAAGTCTGGATCACCACAGCCTTATGGGAACTGACATATTCATTGCAATATACAGAAGAATATTTAAAGTCCACCCATAGTATTTGGTCCTTTCTTATCCAGACAAAAGAAGGGCAGAAAGATGATTCTTTTCAAGACATTTTCCGTTTTAACAGAGATTTCAAAGGAAAGGCTTTTAATTGTTCTTTTTTCAAGCATGTCTACTCTGTCAAAGGCCGGAGAAGATGCACCGAGAAAGCACCACTGGACACCCTACAGGACAGGAAGGGAATCTGGATTTTAAATGATCACCGCATCTACAGTGTTGTTAAGACTGTGGCACATGCCTTGAGTGCTTCGTATTCCTCCAGATCCAGGAGAAGGAACAAGGGCAAAGAGAGGTTGGTGCCTCTGATGCTGGAGCCATGGCAGGTATGGGACTCTGACAAAGATCCATTAAACTTAGTTCCTTCTGAGCAGGAATCCAAAAGAAGAGGGAGAGGAACCTTCTCATCCTCCTTCTGCTCTTCCACTACCTTCTATTCCTTCTTTTGACCCATTGCTTCCTTGTCCGATTCTTTCTACTCAATGGTTTTGAGTCAGCTCTAGGGAGTTCAAGGGTTAGGAAAGAGAGCGTTAAATGTCTCTTTGGTATTTTGCTGATTATTTTCCTATTGGGCCACTGCTTTTAGTAATGGCAGACAGTTTTGTTTGTGTCCGGTAAGCATAGATCATGATGCTAAATACGGTGAATTTCTAAAAAGATATATTCATTTTTAAAAATATTCTGCATGTGTGTATGTAATTGGCATGTTATGATTTTAAAGTGATTTTGCATCAATGAAGTTTATGTAGCTCCTGAGACCACCTAGCCTCACCACCTCCACTCTGCAGGAATCCCAGTTAAAGCCTTGTTGACTGATGGCTCCCTGGTGTCAAGACTGCTAACATCGGATGTTCTTGCTTGCCATATATGAAGAAGCAAACATGTTTTATTTAGCCTGCATATCATTGTCTGCATAGAGTTAAAGCAGACAATGTTAGCATAGCGGGTGGGAAAGTATGATAGTTAACCACAACAATAATTCAGTACAGCATTGCCAAGGTCAGCTGTAACCAGAAGAGTTACGGGAGGGACAGTTCACACTTCAAACTAATTGGAGAACGTGATTGATGACTGTAAAATGAAGGAGTGAGTTATGCTTTGTTACGGGTGATTGGGGGTGGGGGAATTCAGTTTTTGGCTTCATTATGTACGTGCCGAAGCTATATAGCAATAAAAGGATTCTTTAAGGTAAATAAAGCCTCAAAGTTCTTTGAAAAGCTGCTTCTTTTCGGAACCATGACATCTGGTCTTTCATGAAGCCCTTCAGTGAAGGACAGACTGAACTTGTCTGGTTCACCATTAAGCTGCTCTTCTTCCTGATAGGTTTTTCCTATTATTTAGTCAGGGTCTGCTTTCTTGTAATTAAGCTCATTTTCCCATATCCTACACACTGTTGTTGTTGCTTATACTTTTTATTAAGATTGTTTTGTACAGTAAAAGATAAATCCAAAAAATCAACAACAAAAAAAAGAAAAGAGTGCAAGAAGCCAAAGTAAGAAAGATAGCAAAAGAAACAGAAATCAATCCTTAGATCTTTTCTAGTTCTGTGGTTTCTTTACAACTTTAATCTTCAAAATTCTTTGCATACTTCATAGATATTTGATCTGCTCCAGAATTTTCTCATAAATTAATATTAGATTGAGAAGTCTGTGATTTTCTGGATCTTTATTTTTTGCTTCTGAAGATGCTCTCCCATTCTAAGAATATTTGCAAGTTAAGCAACGGTAGAAAATTTAAGGGTCAAAAGGAATTAGAAACTTAGTTTCCTTTCTTTTTTCTTTCTTTTTCTTTCTTTCTTTTTCTTTCTTTTTCTTTCTTTCTTTTTCTTTCTTTGCTTGCTTGCTTGCTTGCTTTCATTATTGGATTTTCCAATTCTAGTTCCAACATTTCGTGGACAAGAATGTGTTTTACAATATTTCACGGACAAAATTGTATTTGGAACCAAATGGAGATCTAGCAGCTGACCTAAATATCATGAGTTCAGTAGTTCTCCACAATGAATCCATCATCGAAAAACACCTGGGGACTTTTGAAAGACAGAAACTTACTATCAACCAAAATACTCTATCACAGCTGAAGTTACTGAAGAAGGTTTGGAAACTATTGTCTTCTTTTCTCATTTGTGCAGTCTTAAGGTAGAGCCCATTTCAAGTAGACTGAGCCTAATCACCAATGTGGATAACCTACATTCAGAACTGAATGTCGGGAGGAAAGCTACATTCATACCACTTTGAATAGTGCAATAGGCCTTCTGCTCCTAGGAAGGAGGTCCAAGGCTTTCTGTTCACATGAAATACTCATAGTTAAACTTCATCATTTGACCTGAGATAGAACCCTCACTCTGAAATATGACTTTAACCCAAAGAAAAGCCACGCCTGACATCTAAAACAATGTCAGATTGTTTTAGGAGGAAAATACTAGTTTGATTTGGCCTTTGGCTTGTACAAGGAACTTGAATTGAAGCCCCCTTGAGTAAAAGTGTCCTTCTAAAGGACTTCAGTGATCTACTTTGGTTAGATTTTTATTGAATTTATCTGTCTTATTATGACAATAGCTATAGCTCTTAGACTTATACAGCACTTCATACTGGCACCACTTCATAAGCAGAGTCAACAAGGTATACAGACCTAACAATCTGGGTCATCATTTTACTGACTGTGGAAGAATGGAAGGCTAAGTCAACCTTGAGCCAGTCAGGATCGAACTCTCGGCAATGAGCAGAGTTAGCCTGCAATACTGCATCCTAATCACTGTGCCACCATGTCTCCTATCTATCTTAAGTCACCTCTGAGCAAAAGTTGGCTCTAAATTAAACTAGTTATAAATATAGGGCTGTCTTTCCATGCTATTTGGTATCACCGACTGTAGTTCTTGATCTGCAAGGACTTTTCCGAGATAAGCTCTTTCTTATGTCCCAGTTCCTGCAGCAGAAAGGAATGCTAATATGTAATGCTAATATGTAATAATGCTAATATGTAAGGATTTTTTTTTGTATCTTAACTGGAGAACCTCAGGGGATATGTCCCAAAAGTGCTTTTTCAGGAGGCAACTGGACTTACTTGTTTTTCTTTGAAGACATTTCGCTTCCCATGCAAGAAGTTTCTTCAGCTATGACTGGATGGTGGGGAATAGAAAGATTTATATTCCTTGCAGACAGCTGGTCATTTTCTTTTAGAGAGTCATTGAGGCCACCTGGAGGCTTATTATTGTCATAAGGGTCACCTGAGTAGTGCAAATGGGTGTGGAGCCTTCTTGGCTGCAGGATGTTTTCTGCCCTGGGTCCCCTTCACTGTTGAAGACAGATGCCCGCTTTGGAGATGAGTCTGTGTTGTCCGCATCTCAAACTGAAGCGCAAATGGTTTCTGCAGTCTGCAATGTTTTCTGGAAATCCGTTCATACTCCTGCACCATTTGAAGGGTGTTCATCCCAAAGTGCCTAGCTAAATGTCCATAGAGATTCTCAGTTATCCAAGTCCTGGTTGTCCCAAAGGTACTTTTTCAGGTGGCAACTGGACTTTCTTGTTTTTCTTTGAAGATGGAAATGAGATATGTTACACTATTTTAAAAGTTAATTGCAACGTTTTATTTAATCTGGAAGGTATATTTGAAGATCCTTTTGGTCAGGAGATACTCGTCTTATCACAGGTCTTCTTACTATAAAATTTTAAAATGTAGAAGTCTAAATTAAACTTAATATCAATAGATATTTTAACTTCATGTATATATTTAGAAGGCAGTGATGCATACTGAACTAGACTTCAATAGGAACCCACAGATTGTTAGTAATTGCTTAAATCTTTTTCATTTCATCCCTGAGAACGTTACAAAGCGCAACAATATTTCATTGCCATATGAAATATGAGAGACATGCAGAGCCTACACTTACAAATGTTTGAAGCCCTTAGACACTTTTCACTTTTTAGAATATAGGTAGTCCTCAACCTATGACCAAAACTGAGCTCTGTTGCTAAGTGAAACCCTAACCCATTTTTCTTGCCATTATTGTTAAGTGAATCACTGTAGTTGTTAAATAGTCAAACTGTTGTTAAGTAAATCTGTCTTTGCTTGTGAGAAGGTCGCAAAAGAGGATCATGTGACCCCGAGACACTGCAGCCATCATAAATATGAGTCAATTACCAAGCATCTGAATTTTGATCACATGATCATGGGGATGCTATAACAGTCGTAAATGTGAAAACTGGTCATAAGTCAATTTTTTCAATGCTGTTGTAGCTTTGAATGGTCACTGAATGAACTGCCGTAAGTCAAAGACTGAGTCCAAACACATTAACTGTGGCATCATCCTATTTCTGCTTAGCCTCTTCCTCAGTCAAGATGTGTGGAAAGTTGTCGTCCTGGATTTGTCAAGCGAGCTCGGGAGAAACAACCAGTTTGCTGCTATGACTGCATTCCTTGTCCAGAGGGGACCATCTCCACTCAGAAAGGTGGGTTTTGTTGAAATGGATTTATTCAGAGCATGTTGATGAAAGTCCATGTTAAACGCTCAATTGTTTTCTTGTTTATTTTCAAACAACATAATTTTCTATCTCAAGAGAAGAATAGCAAAAACTTGAAAAAAGATCTGAGAAGAGAAAGGTGTGACAGATTGGGTGAGCTTTACCACTGCCAGAGAAAATATCTCTTCCACTTTTTTGTTTTGGTGTCTCTTTCCATGTTTACCTTTTAGGAACATCTAAGTTCTTTGAAACTTGAGGAATTGTCTTAGATCCATTGAAATTTCTCACCTGAACCAAACTTACATTGTTTTAAAAATAATCCTTTTGGTTTTCTCAGATACAGAAAAATGCACCAAGTGCCCGTATGATCAATACCCAAATGCAAAGAGAATCCAATGTATCCCCAAAGTTATAACCTTCCTGACTTATGAAGAACCTCTGGGCATCATTCTGGTCTCAATTGCCCTACTCTTGTTCCTATCCACAGGATTCATTTTAATCATATTCATTAAATACCTAGAAACTCCCATTGTCAAAGCCAATAACCGGGATCTCTCTTACATCCTCCTGGTCTCCCTCTTGCTTTGTTTCTTGTCTCCTTTACTCTTCATTGGTCAACCAAGAAAAGTCACCTGCCTTCTTCGACAGATGGTTTTCAGCATCATCTTCTCAGTTGCCGTTTCTTCTCTCTTAGCAAAAACCATCACAGTGGTGCTGGCTTTCCTGGCCACAAAACCAGGAAACCGAATGAAGAGATGGTTGGGGAAGAGCTTGGCCAACTCTATCATCCTTTCTTCTGCTGCTGTCCAAGTGATCATCTGCTCCATCTGGCTGGGGGTTTCTTCTCCTTTCCCTGACTCTGACTTCCACTCCCAGTTTGGAGAGATCATCCTGCAATGCAATGAAGGCTCTATTGTCATGTTCTACATCACCCTCAGCTATATGGGCTTCCTGGCTGCCATCTGCTTCACAGTGGCTTTCCTGGCCAGGAATCTACCTGGGGCCTTCAATGAAGCCAAGCTGATCACATTCAGCATGCTGGTCTTCTGCAGTGTCTGGGTGAGTTTTATACCCACCTACCTGAGCACCAAAGGGAAATTCATGGTGGCTGTGCAGGTCTTCTCCATCTTGGCCTCCGGTGCTGGTCTGTTGGGTTGCATCTTCATCTCCAAGTGCTACATTATTCTTCTGAGGCCAGATCTGAATACAAAGGAACAACTTACCAGCAAAATAATTGTAAAAACATGAAATATAAAGCATTATGATATTAGAAGAATTGGAAAAGTTCCTTTTATTTATATGAAGATATTTATGTCCACTTAAATTGTACACAGAAGTCAAAGGAAATCTTTTAGATACAAGCAACTAGAACCACTCATGAATAGGCTCAAACAGAAGTTTTATTGTTAGTTACCCTATTACAAGAATCTTGCCAGACTTACTGCATTCCCTTAGGAATGATGATATAAAGATTCAGGGGGAGGTCAGGCCTGTGCCATTTTTTGCAGTGCAAGGATTCTCAGCTTGGTTCCCTCTTAACAAGTCCCTTCAATCTAGCTGGAGGTTCCATAACAAAATTATACGTACATGTTTTTAAATGGGAAATGGCTGAAGGACTGTAATTTTTTTAACTCCCTTCCCTTTCATCTCAGTAAATCTTGCTAAAGAGAATTTTGAAAATCATTTCAGAGATATTTGTTCTTAATGAGCCTGACACCTTTTGAGAAATAACTTGAGCAATTATTCCCACTGACAGTGTGTGTGTGTGTTTGTGTGTGTGTGTGCATTTATGTATGTATGTATTTAATAAATTTATATAGCTGCCCAATTCACAGATATGCGGATAGGGGCTACTTACAATATACAAAAAATTAAAAACTCCATCATATGATAAAACCTTTAAGAAAGCCCTACCCTATCCCATTCCTCATGACAGCAACAATACAATTAGATTAGACACTTGTTCAGCTCC
The DNA here is from genome assembly GCF_001527695.2 of Protobothrops mucrosquamatus. Taxonomy (NCBI): domain Eukaryota; kingdom Metazoa; phylum Chordata; class Lepidosauria; order Squamata; family Viperidae; genus Protobothrops; species Protobothrops mucrosquamatus. The sequence goes on along the minus strand of NW_015388111.1, from coordinate 238,572 downwards.
ATTTCCATTTATGGCCCCCACACACACTGACAAAGCCACATTTTAGAGCCTTTCAGAAAAAGAGCAAGATAGTGACCCACAGTACCTGAGGGAATAATTTCCATAAAGAAAGGGCCACCACCAAAAAGGCTCTTTGTCATAGTCCCAAGCTTTGAAGATGATAATCAGCACCTAGAATTGTACTCAGAAGCAGATAGGTAGCTAGTGCAGTTCCTACAGAAGTGACATATGCCCAAATCTAGTCTTGCACAAACCTGTTTGGCCACTGCATTCTGAATTAGTTGAAATTTTCAAATGCTCTTCAAGGGAGGCCCCATGTAGAACACATTACATAAGCCTAGAGGGGCAGAGATAAGAGTATGGCTGACTACAAGCAGGAGTTTTATTGTTAGTTACCCTATTACAAGAATCTTGCCAGACTTACTGCATTCCCTTAGGAATGATGATATAAAGATTCAGGGGGAGGTCAGGCCTGTGCCATTTTTTGCAGTGCAAGGATTCTCAGCTTGGTTCCCTCTTAACAAGTCCCTTCAATCTAGCTGGAGGCTCCATAATAAAATGATATGTACATGTTTTTAAATGGGAAATGGCTGAAGGACTGTAATTTTTTAAACTCCCTTTCCTTTCATCTCAGTAAATCTTGCTAAAGAGAATTTTGAAAATCATTTCAGAGATATTTGTTCTTAATGAGCCTGACACCTTTTGAGAAATAACTTGAGCATTTATTCCCACTGACAGTGTGTGTATATGTGTGTGTGTTTGTGTGTGTGTGTGCATATATGTATGTATGTATTTAATAAATTTATATAGCTGCCCAATTCATAGATATGTGGATAGGGGCTACTTACAATATACAAAAAAATTAAAAACTCCATCATATGATAAAACCTTTAAGAAAACCCTATCCTATCCCATTCCTCATGACAGCAACAATACAATTAGATTAGACACTTGTTCAGCTCCATTTCCATTTATGCCCCCCCACACACTGACAAAGCCACATTTTAGAGCCTTTCAGAAAAAGAGCAAGATAGTGACCCACAGTACCTGAGGGAATAATTTCCATAAAGAAAGGGCCACTACCAAAAAGGCTCTTTGTCATAGTCCCACCATATGACAGTCCCTAATGGGACTCATAACATGGTCTGCCTTCCCACTCTGGTAGGCCAGGTGAATGTAAGAGGGGAGAAGTGGTCCTTCAAAAAGTTAGCCCCAAGCTTTGAAGATGATAATCAGCACCTAGAATTGTACTCAGAAGCAGATAGGTAGCTAGTGCAGTTCCTATAGAAGTGACATATGCCCAAATGTAGTCTTGCACAAAACTGTTTGGCCACTGCATTCTGAATTAGTTGAAATTTCCAAATGCTCTTCAAGGGAGGCCCCATGTAGAACACATTACATAAGCCTAGAGGGTCAGAGATAAGGCTGACTACAAGCAGGAATTGTTTGTGCAACGAAGGGTTGTAACTGACACATAACCAGCAGTTGCGCAAAGGCCTTCCTAGCCACAATTGTCATTTGCTCCTCAAGCAGGAATAGTGATTCCAGGAAAAATCCCAGATTATGGGTTTGTCTAGGGCAGTGCAACCCTATCCATGATCAGAGATGGCAATTCTCCATGAATCAAAGGACCCTAGACTCAAAGCCATTCCATCTTACCAGGGTTCAGCTTCAGCCCATTGGCCCCATCCAGGTCTCCAGAGCCTCCAGGCATTAAGAGAGTGTGGCCACAGCAGCACTTAACTCATCATGGACAGAGATGTACAGCTGAATATCATCAGCATAAGGATATTTCACACATGGTGATGGATGATCTCCCCCAGCATTTTCCTGTAGATATTAAACAGTAACAGAGAAAGTACCAACCCTTGAGGAACCCTGCAAAGTAGGGTTTGGGGAGTCAAACCTCTCAGCCCCAATCAACACTGATTGAGAATGGCCTTGGGGTAAGGAAGTGAAACAGGACAATACAGTACCTCCATCTCCAAAGGCATCCCAGAAAGATACCAAGATGAATGGTATTGAAGGCTGCTGAGAGGTCACATAGACTGAGAATGGATGCTCTTCCCCCATTTCACTCCCATTAAAGGTCATCGAAAAGTGTGACCAATTGTATTTCCATCATATACCCAGGTCTGAATACTGATTGAAAGGAGTCTAGATAATGCAGGGCAACCATCTTCTCAACCACCTTTCCCAAAAAAGGGGGTTCTATGCACTGGCTAATGTCAGCTTTTATTGTGTCCCAACAACATGTTCTTTGATGTCCTGGTTTCCTTTAACCACTAACTCTTCCAAACATAATTGCTTTATCCAGTGAATTCCCCCACATGACATGCCCAAAATAAGTGAGATGCAGTTTTGTGATTTTGCCTTCCAGTGATATGTGTGGTGTTATGCACTCCAGTACTTGTTTGTCACCTTTGCTGTCCAAGGAATATGTAGGAGCCTTCTCCAACACCACAACTCAAATGAGTCGATTTTCTTCCTGTCTTGTTTTTTTAAGGTTCAACTTTCACAACCATAGGTAGTTATGGAGAACATAATAGAATGGACTAACCTACATTTAGTTGCCAGGATGATATCCTTTGTTTTCCATATTTGGCTGTCCGACCCATCACGACCCCATCAACAATGTTCCTCCAGATCTTCCTGTCCTCTACCATCTTCTGGAGTCCATTTAAGCTCATTCCTACTGCTTCAGTCACTCCATCCAGCCACCTCATTCTCTGTCATTCTTCTATTGCCCTTAATCTTTCCCAGCATTAGGCTCTTCTCCAGTGAGTCCTTCCTTCTCATTAGGTGGCCAAAGTATTTGAGTTTCAACTTCAGGATTTGGCCTTCTGAAGAGCAGTCAGGGTTGATCTCTTCTAAGACTGACCAGTTTGAACGCCTTGCAGTCCAAGGGACTTGCAGGAGTCTTCTCCAGCACCATGGTTCAAAGGCTTCAATTATTTGGCACTCAGCCTTTCTTATGGTCCAACTTTCATAGCCATACATTGCAATTGGGAAAACCGTGGCCTTGACTATACATACTTCTGTTGGCAGGGTGATGTCTCTGCTTTTTAGTATGTTGTCTAGATTTGTCATAGCTTTCCTCCCCAGGAGCAAGCATCTTTTAATTTCTTGGCTGCAGTCCCCATCTGTGGTGATCTTGAAGCCTAGGAAGATAAAATCTGTCACTACCTCCATTTCTTCCACATCTATTTGCCAGGAATTGAGAGGGCCTGATGCCATAATCTTGGTAAGAAAGAGAAATGAAACTTTTTCGATTCAGCTGCAGACTGTGAGAGCTTGAAACCTTTTCAAGGACACCAGAGCAGGTGTGGATTTGAAGCAGATGGTTCCCATAACAAAGTGAACTTGTTGATATGATTACATAAGACGTTGGAGGTTTGACTGAGAAAATTATTGTTTAAGTCTATGAATTGGTATTGGAACCTAACTCTGGCCAGTCTAGAGAAAAGAAGGACTGGGGGGGAGAAAAAAAACAATGGGTGGAAACTAATCAAGGAGAGAAGCAACCTGGAATTAAGAAGAAACTTCCTAACAGTGAAAACAATTAACCATTGGAACAGCTTACCTTCAGAAGTTGTGGGTGCTTCATCACTGGAGGTTTCTAAGAAGAGACTGGACAGCCACTGAAATAGTATAGGGTCTCCTGCTTGAACAGGGGGTTGGACTAGAAGACCAACATATACATATTAATGTGCCTTCCTCTATATAAAAATACAATCCCCCAACAATAAACTAAGAAGCACCAGGAACACAGGGACTCCAAACCACACTTTTCAAGAACCTTCCAAGTGCTCTTGTTGGGGAGGGGATTCATAACACAATCTCAAAGATAGGAAGATCAAAAGGCCCCACCCCACCAATGCTGGTCACACAAACAGAAGAAAGTCCATTAGGTCCCTATAAACCAGTACCTATGTGGGTGTGGCAAGAAATGAGGTTGCACCCTCCACCATGATGTGGGCACCACCACCATCACTGCTGTAGATTACACCACTTTGTTGTATTTAATAAGCTAAGAAACTTTGAATTATAAAGGATCACAGTGTCCTACATAAATATGAAAGAACCACATAGAGAATGTCAAGTAAAATAAATAAATAAATAAATAAATAAATAAATAAATAAATAAATAAATATACCTATCCATTCTATATTTTTCTCCCTATTTGCTGAAGTCCACAGGTTGTTATTTTGTTGTCTCTTAGTCAGCTCTCATTTATATTGCTGGAACTGGTGGGAAATGAAACTTCACTTCATACAAAAGCAATTTTAACATCAGCTGCAATTTAGAATTAATATATGGAGATATAATATAAAAAAATCCCAAACAGGTTGTCAGGTCCACCATTCGTAATCTGGTGTCATGCCATCATGCTGAGGGGGGAGGAGGGGAATGGCATGTGTAAGGACCTGCCCAAATTAGGCCTCCCAAGAAAGCAGAACTCTTGAAACATGCATTGCTTTAACAGGAACTTTTATTGGAAGGTATTGTCAGCAGGAAATTAAGGCAGGATCTGAGGACTTCCTGCACAAAATGATAGAGTAAAACAGTCCAGTTTCTCTCAGTAAAAGTTCTTTTGATTCTTTTGAGACATGATAACAGTGTTCCAATATTTGAGGGGCTGTCACAGAGCGGAGGGGATCAACCTATTTTCCAAAACAGCTAAAGGCCTGACAAGGAATAACGGATGGAAACTGATCAAGGAGAGATTCAAACTAGAAATAAGGAGAAATTTTCTGACAGTGAGAACAATCAACCAGTGGAACAGTTTGCCTTCAGATATAGTGAGAGTTTCATCACTGGAAGCTTTCAAGAAGAGACTGGACTGCCATCTTGTCAGAAATTGTGTAGGATCTCCTGCTTGGACTTGGACTAGATAATCTACAAGGTCCCTTCCAACTCTGTTATTCTGATTCTGATTCAACTCAATGGATTCAAGAATCTTACTTTCCTGGGCTGCTCTCTCTTTGACCTTGCCACTTTAACAGATTGACAAAGTGTCTCCATACAGTAATTTAAGACTGATTACTGTGCACTCCTGGTGCACAAGAACAGTGATTTACAGTTGATACTGAACAAATTCTCAGATGTCTCTATGCCCTTCAGTCTGATTACAACTCTGAACAAGACTGAACTAATTACCAGCCAGTGCCAAATTCCACTCATTGTCATTTAATAGGTTTGGTCTATTGGAACATGTTTGAAAGTTGAAATTCCTCTGTCTCACATTTACACATTTCTTCTGGTCATAAGCTGCTCCTTTATATTCAGGTCTGGCCTCAGAATGATAATGTAGCACTTGGGGATAAAGATGCAGACCAACAGCCCAGCACTGGAGGCCAAGATGGAAAAAACCTGAACAGCTACCATGTATTTCCCTTTAGTGCTCAAGTAGGTGGGCACAAAGGTCACCCAGACACTGCAGAAGACCAACATGCTGAAGGTGATCAGCTTGGCTTCATTGAAGGCTCCAGGCAGATTCTTGGCCAAGAAAGCCACCATGAAGCAGATGGCAGCCAGGAAGCCCAAGTAGCTGAGAGTGATATGGAACATGACAACAGACCCTTCATTGCATTGCAGGATGATTGCTCCAGGCTGGGAGTGAAAATCAGAGTCAGGGAATGGGGGGAAAACTCCTAGCCAGAAGATGCATATGATAATTTGGACAGCAGAACAAGTGAAGATGATGGAGTTGGCCAAGCTCTTCCCTAACCATCTCTTCATTTGATTTCCTGGTTTTGTAGCCAGGAAAGCCAGCACCACCATGATTGTTTTGGCCAAGAGGGAAGAAATGGCAATTGAGAAGATGTTGCTGAAAACCATTTGTCGGAGAAGGCAGGTGGGTTTCTTTGGTTGACCAATGAAGAGAAAAGGAGACAAGAAGCAAAGCAAGAGGGAGACCAAGAGGATGTAAGAAAGGTCCCGGTTGTTGGCTTTCACAATTGGAGTGTCTAGGTATTGTATGAATATGATTAAAACAAGGCCTGTAGTTAGGAACCAGAATAGCACAAATGAGACCAGGATGATGCCCAAAGGTTCTTCATAAGACAGGAAAGTTATAACTTTGGGGATACATTTGACTCGGTCATCATTTGGATATTGATCATCTCGACACTTGGTGCATTTTTCCATATCTGAGAAAACCAAAAAGCAATATTTATTTAATATTCTGCCCTTTTATTTCTTAAGCCATACTAATAATAGCATTTTCCAAGATGCATTTCTTAATATCTCCACAGAAAAAAAAAGATAAGAGGATTATCATTATTTAATATATATGTTTAGCTAAAATCTATGAAATTGGGGAAGACCTAGGACTTGAAGTAATGTGGAGAACCTGCATATGAACCTATATTCTTAGAGATAAACAATAAATCTATAAAATTAGTAATCTAAGAAGACCATCCTGGATCCTGCCAGATGGTCTTCTTAGATTACTGGATCCACAGGATGCCTATCTTGCAAAATCTGGTTGGTGGTAGTGAAAACTGGAATCTGGAATGGCTACTGGGACCAGTAATAATATAGATGTAATGAGATGCACCCATAACTGTCCACACCACCTCACTGTGGACCAGAGATACTTTCCCAGTGATCCTCAAGGGGAGGCCCACATAGAACACATTTCTTCTAAGAGGTGGACCTAAGAAAATTTCTCTAGTGTCAAAGAACTGTGATGTTCCCAGATAGGGAAATGATATATCCAAACTAAAAGCAGAAATATTTTCTCTGACATAGGAAAGTTTGCTTAATTTATCATGCCCTCCTATCTCTATCCAGCCTGTCCTTCAAGGTCTTTTCTTTCCTTTAGATAAGGAATTGCCAAGAAAAGAGATGAAGTTCAATCTCTCTTTTATTAAAACCTGTCTCGCATTTTCATGAAAATACTCTGGATGAATCCACCTCTATAAAACCTGTTCTTTTCTTTGATGTCACCCACCTTCCTGAGTGGAGATGGTCCCCTCTGGACAAGGAACACAGTCATAGCAGCAAATTGGCTCTCCTTCCCGAGGTCTCTTGATAAATCCAGGATGACAACTTTCTACACATTTGGATTGAGGCAGAGACTAAGCAGAAAAAGAAGCAATGCCAAAGAAAATGTGTTAGGACATTTTATGGAAAATGGAGTTTGGCATGAACATTAGCCAAGTAGTCTCTGGACCTCACTCAGGTAAATATGAAATCATTGACTCATTCTAAACAGATGTAAGAGATACAAAGAAACTGGTGGTTTATTGAGTTCCTCCAGTGGTGGGATTCAGCTGGTTCGCACCGGTTCAGCAGAACCGATACCTAACTTTTTATTGAGTTCAGCGAACCGGTTATAATAAATCTGTGTTTTCCAGAACACGTCCAGTTTTCATTCAACTTCCTTCCAGGTGGGGAACTAAAACCTCCTCAAAAGTCCAAGAGAGGAGCGATAGAAACCAAACGGAGATGCAGCACCTTCGATCATGTCACTTAGGCGAAAACTAGGTGGTGCTTCTCATAGATAATTTCAGAAATAGATGCTTCATCTCTGTAGTTTTCCAATTGGTGCATATGGTAAAGGGGGCGAGGCCACCAAGTATTAGCTGGAGTTGTGGCTAAGAGAAACGGTTGTTAAATTATTTGAATCCCACCACTGCGTTCCTCCCTTTTGCTTCTGGCATATCACATAGCAATAAAGGACTTTGCTATTTCAGGCCAAACAAATCTGATACTCTCAGATTCAAACAAATCTGAGGGTATCAGCACCATAATCCCCAGCACTTGAGGGCTTCTCTCACCAATTTAATGGAGATACCAGATTGTAGAGGGACACAAAAGAGTCATGATCTATATCCTAAAGAATAATCACCCAGCATCTCAGTGAAAATCATCCATCTTGGTGACTAGGCTTAGTCTGCTTGAAATGGGTCCTAGAGCTTTAGAAAACAGAGACAACAATATTTCCCACACCTTGCTGAGGAACGTCAGCCTTGAAATAGCATCTTGGTTGATGGTAAGTTTCTGTCTTTCAAAAAACCCCAGTTGCTCTAGGATAGCATCTTCCTTCGGGAGAATCACCAAGCTCATGATGTTCAGATCTGCTGTTACATCTCCATTTTGGTCTAAGTACAGTTTTTGCTTGGATAGATTGCAAAATTCATTCTTCTCCAGAAATGGATGGAACTAGAATCAAAACATGCAGGGAATTTTAAAATCAGAAAACCTGGGTTTTTTTTGACCCACATGGTCTCTTCACATTCAAATCTTCCTTCTACAGTTGTTGAACTTGTAAATATGCTTTGTTTTGAGCACAAGTGTCACCACGATCTTCAAAAGTGAAAAACAGAGTTTCATCAAATTTGACAAACGTTTATATTGACAAAATGCAACTGACAAAATTATAGGAAGTAAAAAGAGAGGAAAAATTCTAAAGCAAGTCAAAAATCAATCCTTCAAACAAACAAACAAAAAAGTTAAGAAAACAAATCAACAGGGAACAATCCAGAAAGCATGGATTTTTCAAGAAGAAACTTTTACTAAATAGACCAGATGGGAAACATGAACAGGTGAGCTAATTATACATATTGTAATACTAGATAAACAGAATCCATAAAAATCTCAGGCCTGAACATTCTGGATTGGGGAGATCTCAAAGATCACGTGAAGTATTAATACCACTTTACAATGCCTTAGTAAGGCCACACTTGGAATACTGCATCCAGTTTTGGTCACCACGATGTAAAAAAGATGCTGAGACTCTAGAAAGAGTACAGAGAAGAGCAATA
>NW_015388111.1:225858-229659 GCF_001527695.2 Protobothrops mucrosquamatus | reverse complement strand
TTATTATTATTATTATTATTATTATTATTATTATTATTATTATTATTATTATTATTATTATTATTATTATTATTATTATTATTATTATTATTATTAACTCAAGTACAAAGTCCCCTTGTAGGAACCACACTTGGAGAAGACATTGCAGAAAACCTGAATCACATTTAAGTAATGGCAAAGAAGCCAAGAAAGAGATCAAAGGAGCTTTTGTTAGTCTTGAGGAAACGCAACAAGGAAAAGAGCCATGTTGATTTATAAGAGCTTAAAATAACAAATCTGAGAGCACCTTTTCCAACTAACAACCTCTTATTTGGAGAATTGAGAATACCATGCTCATCCAGTAACTGAAGAATATTTCTCAGACGTTTAAGATCTGTTCACTTATTCTAGAGTGTTGAACATGGAAAAATGAATTTATAAGAGAGGAGATTCTGGCTGAATGAGCAGAAAAACAATTGTTCAAAGTATGAACCATTTTAGAGCTGATCCAGTCAACCAGAGACATTCAGTCTCCCCTTTACTGAATGGCTTAACTCAAAGACTGAGCAGCTATTAGTCAGAAAAGCTTTAACTGGGATTCCTGCAAAGAGGAGAGGTTGACAGATTTAACCATAGTTTCATTTGGGGAAATGTGACCATCCTAGACCAAGCCAAGACCAAAAATGCCAGGGAATTTCTAGAAGCCTGGCACTCTGACAAATTAGCCATCAATAGACACATAGACATTGACAACATCTATAGACTATGCAAAAGAGACAATCAACTAGCCCAAAAGAGAAAAAAGACTTCAGCATCTCTCCACCAGCAATCAGCATCCAGATCAGCATAGATTAACTCCAAGGTGAACTTCAGACCAACAATCAAGTAAACAATAGTCCAATCAAGAAACTGCCAAAGAAGCCAACAGTAAACAGCCCAACCAAAGACCATTCCCATCAACACTGACAGGGCAAGCCACCAGCATATAATAATAATAGTAATAATAGTAATAATAGTAATAATAGTAATAGTAATAGTAATAGTAATAGTAATAGTAATAGTAATAGTAATAGTAATAATAATAATAACAATAACAATAATAATAATAACAATAACAATAACAATAACAATAATAATATTATAATAATAATAATAATAATAATAATAATAATAAGAATAAGAATAATAATAATAATAATAAGAATAAGAATAATAATAATAAAGTTGGAAGGGACCATGGAGGTCATCTAGTCCAACCGCCTGCTCAGGCAGGAAACCCTATACCATTTCAGACAAATGGCTGTCCAGTCTCTTCTTAAAGACTTCCAGTGTTGGAGCATTCACAGCTTCTGGAGGCAGGTTGTTCCACTGGTTAATTGTTCTAACTGTCAGGAAGTTTCTCCTTAGTTCTAGGTTGCTTCTCTCCTTGATTAGTTTCCATCCGTTGCTTCTTGTCCTGCCTTCAGGCGCCTTGGAGAATAGCTTGACTCCCTCTTCTTTGTGGCAGCCCCTGAGATAGTGAAACACTGCTATCATGTCCCCCTTGTCCTTCTCTTCATTAAACTATATAAACCAACAGCAAACTGCACTCCTTACAATAGAACTGATGATGTTACCTAGTTTGGGTAATGAAACATCTGCAAGAAAACAAGCAAGTTCAGAGAGCATCAAGGACCCCTCATATCAACCCTGAGCTACAAATATTCTCCTTTATTAGGAGAGGTTGTGCTACCTGATCTCAGGACATATTTTCATATGTATGAAGGTAAAATTCTACAATGCTAATCACAGACCCCCTAAATACATGCATTTATTTAAAAATAAATATATACTCTTTACATTAGCAGAAAATTCTTTGATATTAAAGAATATCTGTCACGGTGCCCACTGTTTGGGACATTGTGCCTTGTGGGATTAGATTGCCTAACCCTGTTGGCCTTTTGTAGCACAAGGAGGTTGAGATGGTTCCCCCTTTTCTCCTTTGGATTCCTTCTCAAAAGGAACTACATTTTATGGATCCTTCTTGGGACTCCATACCTGCCACGACTGCATCCTTGGATTCCCAAACCTCTGTTTGTCCTTCTTCCTTCTCCTCCTGTATCTGGAGGAATAGGCAGCATTCAAGGCCTGGGCCAGAGTCTTAACAATAGTGTAAACACGGTGTTTATTTGTGATCCGGATCCTGTTCCTTTTCTCCTGGGTCTCCAGTGAAAATTTCTGAGTGCATCTTCTCCGGCCTTTAACAGAAAAGAGGTGTTTTGAAAACAGACAGCGAAAGTACCAGATTTGAAAATTGGGTTCCACAAAGAGTTTGGAATAAAAGGCATCATCTTTTGGCCTTTTGTTGTCCTGAAAAGCAAAGGTCCAAATACTATGGATGTATTTGAAAAGTTTGTGCTTTCTCATTGAAAATTCCCCCAAGACTGTCATGATCCAGACTTTCCCTTCAATGGGTCCTGGCAAACGCATAAGTGTTAAATGGAAAGGAAGAATTCTGTCCAAAAGGGAAACGTATTCTATAAAGTGAACAAAAACATTGACTTGTCTCCAGTTAGAGAGGGCAGCCCAGAGGCGTCTTCTAAGTGCAGTTGTGGATATTTGTTGTGATATAACAACGCAAATTCCATTCCTGACAAGCAAAGGAGTAAAAGTCCTCATAAATTTTTCTCCATTCTCTACATTTGAGGCAAACAGACCAATCAAGGTCCACCTGAAATGGAGGAGCAATTGGACAATTCCTGGGTAGTGGATCCCTTCTTTGGGGACTGTCCGGTGGAAAAAAGGGAATCGACTTTTATCACTTAGATCTTCTGAAGTAGTTGCATAACTGATCTAAAAAAAGCAATGAAGAACGCTATATTATATTTGGACTCAGATCAAGTCCAAAATATTAGGGGGGTTTTTATAAGCCCAACTGAACGTATTAGAATAGTTTATTGCTGATTGGCAATTAAACCACATCAATATACAGAATATAAAACACATTACATTAATAAGAGTGTATATAAAATGCAATTTCTGTACTACATCTATGATTTACTACAATCAGAACGACATATGCAGATCTGAACTGAACTGTTCTGTTCCAGTAGGAGATATAATTTTTGAATTCTGACTGCAGGGGAAAGATATTGTCTTAATATAAGGATTTCAATAGGTCTATCATCTAATGTGGGGTTCAAGATACTGATCTCCCTCTTTCTTAGAGCCGTGGTGGTGCAATAGTTAGAATGCAGTACTGCAGGCTAATTCTGCTGACTGCCAACTGCCAGTAATTTGCAGTTCAATTCTCACCAGCTCAAGGTTGACTCAGCCTTCCATCCTTCCAAAGTCAGTAAAATGAGGACCCAGATTGTTGAGGACAATATGCTGACTCTGTAAATGCTTAGAGAGGGCTATAAAGCACTGTGAAGTGGTATATACGTCTAAGTGTCAAGCTATGAACCCTATTGTCTTTAGAACTGCTGCATGCCTCTAACTTGCCAACAGAGCGGGGAGGGAGAATGGGGTAAAAACCTGGACCCCCAGGTGTTCTTATCATCATGAGAGAGACAGAGCTGTGGAAGAGTTGTTTTGGTGAACCAAAATTTCTTCTCATAACAGTTACTGGGAGATGTATTGGACAATGTGATCTGAACTGTCAGAGAGGAGAGGAGGAGATTCATTCCTTTAATCACTTGCTTTCTGCCTTTTCTTCAGAGCTAGCTTTCACTTTGATCCTACCGTAATGATTCTGGCTCAATAAAGATTACATTAGAGGATTTAATGGCTGTGGTGTTTTTCTTAGTTTGGCTTTTCAGCCGGAAGTTGACACTAAGTCAG
>NW_015388111.1:212807-223902 GCF_001527695.2 Protobothrops mucrosquamatus | reverse complement strand
GATTAAACCGGTCCGCGGGCCGCAAATGGCCCGCGGGCCGGACTTTGGACATGCCTGCACTAAGTGCTATTGCTATTATATAATTGACATTCAAATAATAGATGTGTTACATCTTCTATCTCAGGAACTCCACAAATACAAGTCTGTTCTTGACAAGAGACTTGGTTAAATTTTCCATATTTAATCATTGTATCTAGCTGCTCAAATTTTGCTTGAGTAAATACCCCCAGTTATGTTTATGCATTTCTGTGTTTGGCAATTAATACTTGGCAATTAGGAAGGAATGTTTGCACTATCTCATCCGTTTTAATATGCCAACCTTACTGAGGATGTCTATATTTTTCTCTGATTCAATATCCCAGATTCTTTGTGCACCAATCGTTTTAGCTTCTTTCACAGGTGTATAAGGAGACCAGAAATCCTAATGTAATTTATGTGTTGTACAATCAAAGAGGTCTTTGGTTGACATTTTGTCTGTTCTACCAATAGAGGAGAATATTTGTAGCTCAGGGTTGAAGTGAGGAGTCCTTGGTACTCTCTGAGTTTGGTTGCTAGGTAACTAGAAGTTACCTAGTTTGGCTAATGAAACATCTGCAAGTAAACAGCCAAACCCAGAGAGCTACCAAGGATCTGTCATTTATTTCTTCTAACAGACACAAATTTGGGAGTCAGTCAGTTTCTATAGTTTTAATTTTATACCAGTAATTCTATGGCCTTATTTTAGACAAATAACAAATTGTAAAATTCCCAATTCATAAGGTGACCAACTTTTTTACAATGAGAAGGAGGACACAAATAAATTGAAGGAAAAAAAGTGAGTCTAATGTGTGTGTGTGTGCCGTGTCGTGTTTCAGTAAGAAGTAAACAAAGACACTTGTGTGCAGCGCACTCTTGCATGCAGCACACTCTCTCAAAACAATTCTGTGCAGAGCGCATCCGTCTCATAATCGTGTCTCGCCGCACTGTACCGAGCCTCGACGAATCGTCATGTCAAATACAAATACGTCACATCACACGCAACGGATCAGATCGACATCGATCGAATACGGAGATTTACAGATTAGTCTTCAAATATCGAAAAGGATTACATGCAAGAGGACACTTTTCAAGAGAGGACAGAACTTACAAAAGAAGGACTGTCCTCCCTAAAGGAGGATGATTGATCACCTTACAATTCAGCTCTGACAGAAGCTGCTGAATTCCTTTTAAATACCTCCAAAATACTTCTTAGATGATGTGAATGGGTTTGTTCTAAAAGTGATATACTTTAAGCCCCAAACTTGACTTCGACAGAAGAATGTGGAGATAATGACAGTATATACTTTAGTAAATGGGATAAAAAAGCTGGATAATTATGTTTTTTTAAAAAAAAATAAACAATAAATTCAGTCAAGCCCTTGATCTAAATGAGCTCTCTAAACGAGGAGGGAGGCATTATTCAGTTTTAGAGAAAATTACTCTAGGTAAGGAAAGATGTTAATTTGCTGAACAGACTCATTACTGACTAATCACCTGTGTCTATGATGCTACTTTCCACAGACATAGCTTTTTTCTTTGATGTGTTAATAATGTGCGAATTACTATGAGACTAAGAGCCAAGTCTTATTAACAATCTATAAAACCCAACTTGTGAGTAGGATAGTATCTTCTTGTCAGTATATTAGAAAAGATATTTAGGTCTTAGGCAATTGTACATCAGGATGGCCAGTGTCTAGACTGAACAACAATGGGGCAAATACGCAACTCTAACACCCTTAGTGTTAGTATCCCACCAGTATTTCTAGAATAGCTTACTGGAATACAGTTCATGAATATACAAGAGTAAAAAATAATTAACACATTAGCTAATACAGCTAGCCATCAACACCCCAATCTACATCTACTGTAATAACCAGCCATCAACATCCCAATCTACATTTAATAGCCACCATCAACACCCCAATCTACATTTAATAGCCAGCCATCAACACTCCAATCTACATCTAGTAGCCAGCCATCAACACCCCAATCTACACCTAAAAAGTCACACATAACAAGCACCATATAAACTTTCTGCCAGAGAGAAGTTCTCTGAGGATGGCTCCAGCATAAGTCCAAAAGCTCAGAAGATAAAATCTCTGGTCCCAGTGACCGATCCAGATTGGATCCTGCAACATTGGTTAATATGTTTGCAATTTTTATTGTCTAAAGAATAATTTGGGGTCCCAATTCAAGCTAGGTTTGCACAAGAACAAATCAGAATGAAATCCAAACATGCTATGTGGAAAGGAGATGATTTATTTTTGGAAGCAATAGATTCACTTATGAAGGTAGCTACAGTCAAATGTACAGAAAATTGTTCACTTTTAGAGGGGGGGGGGCTGGTCTTTGTGGCAGAATATGGGATGTGAATGCATACGTGTCTTTCAAACTGCCCGTTCTGGTGGACCTATGATTCTGCTGGGAAGCAATCTTAATTGACTTTTCCAGTGCCTTTAGGCTTTCTTCTTTGTTATGTAGAATGTGTTTGGGCAACTTTCTTGTGGGTTTCAGGAAATGTGTGTAAAGGTTTTTTTTTTCCCTGTTTCATTATTTCTGCTAAAGTTAATCAGTTTCAATCCGGCTGTCAATTGTTCAATAAAGACAAGGTTTAGCAATCCATTGTTACAATGTACAGGTAGTCCTCAATTTACAACAGTTCATTTGGTGACCATTCAAAGTTAAAATGGCACTGAAAAAAGTGACATATAACCATTTTTCACACTTATGAATGACCATTGCAGCATCCCCATGATCACACGATTTATATTCGGATGCTTGACAACTGACTCACATTTATGACGGTTGCAGTGCCCCAGGCTCATGTGATCCTCTTTTGTGACCTTCTGACAAGCAAAGTCAATGGGGAAACCAGATTCACTTAACAACCGTGCTACTAATTTAACAGCTGCAGTGATTCGCTTAACAAATGTGGTAAGAAAAGTCTTAAATGGGGCAAAACTCACTTAAATAATTTCTCATTAGCAACATCAATTTTGATTACTACATACTCTCTAGTCTCTACATACTCTCTAGTCTCAGTTGATCATGCATTTGTGTTAATGGCTAGGGGATAGTTGAGAGAGTGTGAGGAATAAAGTTAATCTTGAAATAAAGACTCTCCTATGATTATTACTGTGTATTATAATTGTCCCACATTAACAAAGTGGTTAGTTAATCCTAGTGGTAACTAGAAGTCCGTGAGACACATATTTTCTTATCTATAGATAAGAATCCATTGGATTCTTTTTATGAATCTGGGTATGTTCAGCATTGAAAATATTATTTTTGCTCTACAAAATATGACCATGCCATCATTGCTGCACCATCCTTTTGTACAGAAGACTCTTTGATTAGACACAGAGCCTTCCGTCACCTTCACAAGTGTACAACAGAAGACCCTGAAGCAATGAGAATGGCATCATAAGAGGATAGAACTTATTTGATCCCTGCCCTCTGTCCGCTGTAGATCCCTATCAATGAGACATACAATGGTCATAGTGGGAAGCAGTTCTTAAATTCCATAGAGAAGTTATGGTTGGATCTATCATTACTAACCACTACCCCATCACTTTATCAGATAGAGAAACACACACACACACAAACCTGTGAGATTTTGTACATGCCTACTAATGTTGACATCTGGATAGAGATGTCACTGTCAGCTCCATCAAGAAGAGCCAAAAGATTGTCCTTCCTTCCACAGCTGTAGTTGGGAACATTGGCTTCTCCAATAGAGAGCATGTCCAGCAAGGCATCTGAAGTGCCAAGTGTGTTCAAATAGTTGTCATGGATGTTGTAGCCAAGAGTGAGATTGTGCAGGAGCTGGGGGTTCTTGTTCACCACTTGATTGGCAAAAATGAAGCAGAGAATTCTAGACTGATCAGTAGATAATTTACTGTAAAAAATGTTCATGCTATCATCATCATCATCATCATCATCATCATCATCAAAACGATCAAACATCAAAACCCAAACATTTTTATTTATTTATTCCTCTTTTTCTCCAGAAGCTTACTGAGTCTTAAGTTAATGTTGATCAAAAAGACAAGGCAAATTATCATCGCACATTACCATTCATTTTCTATGAAAGTTGAGAAGATGGGATGGAAATACTCTTCCACCAGATTTAGTAGACACAAATATGTGATTATTTGTAGAAGTGCTGATTTTTATTTGCCCAATAACTAGAATTCAAAGTCATTAAATCATTAAAGAAGAACCATCATAGACTAAGAAAAGCAACAGTAAAAAAAAAAATCCCAACCTCTAATCCTATAAGAACCAGGCATTGAAGATTAAAAATCAGTTATAAAATATGTACATGGGCCAGGCAGAGGCATCTACCAACATTTCAATAAGTACTTTAAGCAATGGATTGGATTGAGGGGGGATAATCTGGACTTTTTAAATATTTCTTTCTGCCCCCTCTTGGGATCTGAGTGTCTTCCACAAAAAAAGACAAAAGAAACATTGAAATCAAAACAATTCAGGAAGTTAGTCAGGTGCTGCATTACAGGATTGTGTGAAGTAAGAAGAAAAGAACTGTAAATGGAGGGAATGCAACTCCGTCACACTGAATGACTTACGACTCAGATTGTTTATAAGGAGCCACGTTGAAAGGCAATGCTGAATGTGATATTGTTGTTGCCGTGAGGACTATACTTAGGAGATGGTCTCCTGGCTTGTAATAGCTCCATGGTTGTTTTCCATCCTGGTACTTCAAACTCAGTGGGCACTTCATTCTAAGCTTCCCAGAGACTGGCTGGAACACCAGCAGCATCAGAAGCAGAAGCAGAAGCAGGAGGTCCATAATTTATAGGGGTGAATCAATCCCCTTCCTGTTTCTAAACAAGAAAATAAAGCAGAGTTAGAAGAATTGAAAGGTCTCTCACAAGATGGAAGTACTAGTGGCTCTCCTGATTCAAAGACAAACCAAGCTTCACCAGGAAAGGAGATAAAGGAACATTGAAGAGCACAGCCCCTGACTGTCTCAAAATGTGTGCCACACATAGGCATTTATTGTTTTCTAATGCAAGATCCCTTCCATGTTGCTTCAGTTTGATGAATATGTCAGAATCACTGGACAAGGAGCAGAAGAGGTGTTAAAGACAGGGATGGGGATAATTACAGTGAGAAGTAATTTATCTGGGGAACTTGAACTTCTTTGGGGTTCCATGTGCAGAGGCGCTAACATGAACAGCAAGTAAGTGAAAAATCAGCAATACACCTGTGGGGATACTATTCAGTAGTGGTTATTGTCCTTCCTGTCAGGACATGTGCAAAAAAGTGATGTGGGAAGAAGGTAGTTGAACACTAAGGAATTAACTTCTTCTGTCCTTCAACTTGATGTGTCTTGTCCCCAGAGTGATGGACCACTCACTAAGAAATGGTATGCCCCCATCCTGAGGAAGAATGATAACTCAGAGGAATGTGACTGTATAACAGGTCCATTTGAACTGGAGGAAATATAACAACACATATTCAAAACTAGATGGGAAGTTACAAGACAGACTGGACAAACTTGAACACTGGGTGCTATCTAACAAAATGAAATTCAATGGTGAAAAAAGTAAGGTTCTACATTTAGGCAAGAAAAACCAAATGTACAGGTATAGTATAGGGGGTACCTTGCTCAATAGTAGTAACTGTGAGAGGGACCTTGGAGTCCTAGTGGACAATCACTTAAATATGACCCAGAAGTTTGCTGCAGCAGCCAAAAAGGCCAACACAGTGCTGGGCTGCATTAACAGAGGGATAGAATCAAGATCACGTGAAGTATTAATACCACTTTACAATGCCTTGGTAAGGCCACACTTGGAATACTGCATCCAGTTTTGGTCACCACGATGTAAAAAAGAAGTTGAGACTCTAGAAAGAGTACAGAGAAGAGCAACAAAGATGATTAGGGGACTGGAGGCTATAGCATATAAAGAAAGGCTGCTGGAATTGGCTATTTCTAGTTTAATGAAAAGAAAGACGAGGGGGGACATGATAGCAGTCTTCCAATATCTCAGGGGCTGCCACAAAGAAGAGGGAGTCAAGCTATTTTCCAAGGCACCTGAAGGCAGGACAAGAAGCAACGGATGGAAACTAATCAAGGAGAGAAGCAACCTAGAACTAAGGAGAAACTTCCTGACAGTTAGAACAATTAACCAGTGGAACAACCTGCCTCCAGAAGTGGTGAATGCTCCAACACTGGAAGTTTTTAAGAAGAGACTGGACAGCCATTTGTCTGAAATGGTATAGGGTTTCCTGCCTGAGCAGGGGGTTGGACTAGATGACCTCCAAGGTCCCTTCCAACCTTTATTATTATTATTATTATTATTATTATTATTATTATTATTATTATTATTATTATTATTATTATTATTATTATTATTATTACGATATGGCAACAATAAGATAAGCTGCAGAAACTGCAAGTAGGGAAAAAGAACACATAGGCTCAAGTAAAGGCATAACCCTATAAGCAAAGTGTCTATGGAGATTCTCAGTCATCCAGGTCATGTTTGTCCCAAAGGTGCTTTTTTCACGAGGCAGCTGGACTGCCAGATCCCCAAAGAAATGTATACCTTTTCCTTCTATCCTATACTTGCTTTTATAACCATTTCTTGGGGCCTGCCATTCTGTTGGGAGGGGGGATGCTTTGTGGAATGCTTTGCACTGACTTGCCACTATGCCCTTCCTCCAGGGGAAGGAATGCACTTGAATACCATCATCCTTATCTCGAAGACGGTTTACGCTTGGAGCCAGAGGGAAACAAAACCGAGAGAGACCTTGAAGAGCATGTCAAAGAAGTCCATTACCAAAACACTACCACCTGTGGATTGGCTGAGATTCAAATGGACTCTGGGATCCTGGGGAGGAGGAGTAACAATTACTGCTTTTGATATACTGCTTGTGTGGGTTTTTCCTCAGACCCCACTTTGATTCCTTGCTGTCACTAGCTCCTAATAAAAGTTCCTTTTGAAACAGTGCCTGTTTCAAGAGTTCTGCTTTCTTGAGAGACCTAGTTGATTGTACAATTGTTGCTCTTGGCAGAAGAGGGGGAAATAGATCAACGCAAACACCAGCACCACCCGGTGAGAACAAGCTTCAAGCCACAGCCTGAGAAGAAGAAAGAAACTGCCCGGAAACCACAGGCACAACTCCGCTCTACTGCTTGCTTCAAATGTGGAAAACAGGGCCACCGAGCAGTCGACTGTCACAGCAAGGTGCAAGTAAAGAGGGGAGACTGTCAGCCTAGTGGGAGATCCATGAAAGCCACACTGCACCCAAGGGAGTTGGCACTTAGAACCACATAAGACATAGACTCCCCAGGGCCCATGGGGCAGAGGATCAAGCTACGACTCTACCAGATGATGACTCAGAGGCAGCAGAGAGTGACTACAAGGACAATCCTTTGGTAAGTGGGCCAATTGATCTGATAACTGTGCCCCTAGAACTGTCCATACCAGGCACTGGGAAGAAGTTAAAACTAGCAGTCTGCTGGACTTGGGGTGCACACGCTGCCTAATCAACCCGAAACTGGTAGGAAAAATGAGAGCACTCCTCAGAAGACTCAAGACTCCAATCACATTTTATCAGCTTGGTGGTTATTAGAAGTATTTGTTCCAAGTCACACATATTGGGGCCTGTTGGTAAGAAAATCAAGAATCCAGTTGCACAAAGGAATGTTTAAGCCTAAAAGGCTCAGTTTGTCTACTAGATGCTGGGGAATGATTGTGTTAAATGCCGAACTGAAGTCGACAAATAACAAACGAACATGAGTATTTCTTTCCTCTAAGTGCTTCAAGCTCAGATGGAGAACAGAAGAAATAGCATCTTCCGTAGATCGATTTGGTCAGTAAGCAAACTGAAACAGGTCAAATGCTGGTGGGAGGCTAGATACAATAATGTCCTTTATCAGCTTCTCAAAGCATTTCATAATGGTGGATGTCAGTGCAATCATTGAGGCCTGTAATTGTGGACTTTTTTTGGCACTGGCAAGATGATGGCCATCTTAAAACATGATGGGACTACTGCCTGCTGCAATGACAGATTGAAAATATCTATGAGAACACAAGCCAGCTCATCTGTGCATTCCCTAAGGACACGTCCAGGGATGTTAACTGGGCCTGCTGCTACCATGACAGGTAGATACAAAAATGGGTGGTTTGAGATTAGTAATATTTATAGTAGAGTTGATCTTTTGTGAGGTGTGTAAACATGTTAGTCAAGGTGTTTGGTCTTGGGGACATGCCACTTCAGAGGGAAAAGGAGAGAAAATTTCAGAGGGAAATTGTCTCACCTTCTGAGTATGTTGATTCCCTTTTTCTTGAGTGTATTTGATAATAATAATAATAATGATTAATAATAATAATAATAGTAAAGTTGGAAGGGACCTTGGAGGTCATCTAGTCCAACCACCTGCTTAGGCAGGAAACCCTATACCATTTCAGACAAATGGCTGTCCAGTCTCTTCTTGAAAATTTCCAGTGTTGAAGCATTCACTGCTTCTGGAGGCAGGTTGTTCCACTGGTTAATTTTTCTCACTGTCAGGAAGTTTCTCCTTAGTTCTAGGTTGCTTCTCTCCTTGCTTAGTTTCCACCCATTGCTTCTTGTCCTGCCTTCAGGTGCCATGGAAAATAGCTTGACTCCCTCTTCTTTGTGGCAGCCCCTGAGATATTGGAACACTGATATCATGTCCCCCCTCGTCCTTCTCTTCATTAAACTAGACATACCCAATTCCAGCAGCCGTTCCTTATATGCTTTAACCTCCAGTCCCCTAATCATCTTTGTTGCTGTTCTCTGTACTCTTTCTAGAGTCTCAGCATCTTTTTTGCATCGTGGTGACCAAAACTGGATGCAGTATTCCAAGTGTGGCCTTACCAAGGCATTGTAAAGTGGTATTAACACTTCACATGATCTTGATTCTATCCCTTCGTTAATGCAGCCTAGCACTGTGTTGGAATATGCATGGAATTTGTGGGTGTCACATTAAATAATTTAGAGATTTCCACATAATTATAGAAATTGGTTTTAATTTCATTAATTGCTAACATTTGCTTTTCCCAAGGCAAGATGTGCTGTCAATTATGGGCTGAGAGTAGCTTTAGCTGCTGTCAGTGGGAATAATTGCTCAATTTTAAAAATGTGTATTGGTCATTGGCAATAGCTGAACATCAAATTTCTCTGAATGATTTTCATAGAGTTTTTTTGAGAACATTTATTTTGATGAAAGGGAATTCCAGTGATTCAGCCATTTCCCACTTAGAAAGATCTATATTTGATTTTTTTTACTCCAGCATACAATCAAAGTGGAATTAATTAATATCTTCTTTCAAATAAAAGGAACATTTACAATTCTTCTGATATAATGGTGTTATGCCTCATGCTTTACATTTATTCTGGCAGTAAGCTGCTCCTTTGTATTTAGGTCTGGCCTTACAATAATAATATAACACTTGGGGACAAAAATGCAGCCCATCAGACCAGCACCAGAGGCTAAGATGGAAAAGACCTGCACAGCTATCATGTATTTCCCTTTGGTGCTCAGGTAGGTTGGCACAAAAGTCACCCAGACACTGCAGAAGACCAGCATGCTGAAGGTGATCAGCTTGGCTTCGTTGAAAGCTCCAGGCAAATTCCTGGCCAGGAAAGCCACCGTGAAGCAAATGGCAGCCAGGAAGCCCATGTAGCTGAGGGTGATATAGAACATGACCACATCTCCTTCGTTGCATTGCAGGATGATCACTCCAGGCTGGGAGTGGAGATCAGCATCAGCGAATGGGGGAGAAACTCCCAGCCAGATAGAACAGATACTAATTTGGACAGCAGAACAAGAAAGTATCATGGAGTTGGCTAAGCTCTTTCCCAACCATCTCTTCAACTGGTTTCCTGGTTTTGTGGCCAGGAAAGCCAGTACCACCATAATGGTTTTGGCCAACAAAGAAGAAATGGCAACTGAGAAGATGATGCTGAAAAATGTTTGTCGGAGAAGGCAGGTGACTTTTCTTGGTTGACCAATGAAGAGAAAAGGAGACAAGAAGCAAAGCAGAAGGGAGACCAGGAGGATGTAAGAGAGGTCCCGGTTATTGGCTTTGACAATGGGAGTTTCTAGGTATTTGATGAATATGATTAAAACCAGGACAGTAATTAGGAATAAGATTAAGGAGAAGGAGACCAGGATGATGCCTAGACATTCTTCATAAGACAAGAAGGTTAGAACTTTGGGGATACATTGAGTTCGGTCCTCATTTGGATATTTATCATCCAGACATTTGGTACATTTTTCTGTATCTGTGAAAACCAAAAACAATATTTCTTTAACATCCCTCCTTTTACAGTTCAAGAAATGCCTTCTTTGGATAACAGCTGATAGCAGGAAGATTTTCAAATTGCATTTCTTGACATCTCCAAAAAAAGAAGATAAGAAGAATATAATTGTTAATAAAAAGCAATTAAGGTCTATGACATACCCCATTCCAGCAACTGTTCTTTATATGTTTTAGCTTCCAGTCCCCTAATCTTCTTTGTTACTCTTCTCTGTATTCTTTTTAGAGTCTCAACATCTTTTTTACATCATGGCAACCAAAACTGGGTGCAGTATTCCAAGTGTGGCCTTACCAAGGTGTTATAAAGTGGTATTAGCACTTCACGTGATCTTGATTCTATCCCTCTGCAGCCTAACACTGTGTTGGCTTTTTTGGCAGCTGCAGCTCACTGCTAGTTCATATTTAAATGATTGTCCACTAGGACTCCGAGATCCCTTTCACAGTTACTGCTATTCAGCCCGGTACCATCTAATCTCTACTTGTGCATTTGGTTTTTCTTGGCTAAATGTAGTAAATGTAAATGTACTTTTTTCACCATTGAATTTAATTTTGTTCAAGTTTTCGTCAAGTGCACTTGACATCATCAGGGTTAAAAAGGCAAATGCTGGGAAGGTTTATATACAGTCGTTCAACGCCTGCTTCCGGCTCCTGGAGCGCGTAACCGGCCCCAGCTGATCCTGCTGCACCTCAAGCGTGCTGCCTGCTTTGATGTCCGGCTCCTTTTTCTGAATTCGCGTCCTTTTGAGTGCTGTTACATT
>NW_015388111.1:203281-211092 GCF_001527695.2 Protobothrops mucrosquamatus | reverse complement strand
GGTTTGTATGTGGAGTCTTGGAGTAGGTTGGTTAATTTGGTTTGGTAGTCAGATGTGTTCATAACCACTGTGGCATTGCCCTTGTCTGCTGGTAGGATTATTATGCTGGTATCTTCTTTCAGGTTGAGTAGTGCTGTCTGTTCCTCTTTGGGTAAGTTGCTTTTGGGTGGCTTGCTGGTGCAAAGGATGTTGGTGATTTTGAGTCTGATCCTGTTAGCGTCGTCGGGGTTGATTTTGGTCAGGCTGGTTTCAACTCCGCATATAATGGTTTCAGTGGGGATGTGTTTGGGAGCAACTGCAAAGTTGAATCCTTTGGAAAGGACATTGGTTTCAGCTTTGGTGAGGATCCTATCTGAGATGTTATGCACTGTTTGTTTCATGTGTGGATGTGAGGGAGGAGGGGTTTGTTTCTGGCGTTCTTGTAGTCTTCGAAGTTTGTTGGTGTGTGTGTGTCTGTCTTGAGGGTGGTCTGTGTTTCGGCTCTCCAGACGGCGAGTTGTTTGGATTTGTCCCAAAGTGTGGGGTGGATCTTGTTGCTGAGTTTGAGATGAAGTGTGAGGAGATCTTTGTTGATTTGGTCTAGGAGAAATCTTTTTGTGTGAAGTTCATTTCTGATTAGGGCCAATTCTGTTCTTTTCAGGATGCATTTGGTGGCTGCAGAGTTGGAGTGGAATTTCAATTGGAAGCATGTATATGTATATGTATATATAAGTCATCACTTTTGGAGCACTAATACGAGTATGGTTCATGCTAAAAAAAAAAAAGAAGCCATAGAACTAAAACAATTCCTCAAGTTTCAAAGAACTCAAATGTTCCTAAAAGGTAAACATGGAAAGATACATCCAAACCAAAAAGGAGCTATTTTTTTCTGGTGTCACCTACCTTCCTGAGTGGAGATGATGCCCTCTGGACAAGGAACACAGTCATAGCAACAAATTGAGTCTCCTTTTCGAGCCCGCTTGACAAATCCAGGATGACAATTTTCTACGCATCTGGATTGAGGCAGAGGCTAAGCAAAACAACAACAAGGAATGCCAAAGAAAATGTTTTAGGACTAATTTTCTATTTAAAAAAGGATGTACAGATGATAGAACTTCATCATCTCACTTCCCTAAAGTTTCCTGAGTAGATTGCAAGGGATATTTTTCTTATGAATGAAAGATATTAACCTTGTAGGTTTGTATGTACACAGAGCTTATGCACAGGAGACAAATTCCTTGTGTGTCCAATCACACTTGGCCAAAAAAGTGTTCTATTCTATTCTGTTCTGTTCTGTTCCATTCCATTCATATTCTGTTCTGTTCTATTCTATTCTATTCTATTCTATTCTATTCTATTCTATTCTATTCTATTCTATTCTATTCTATTCTATTATTTATATTCTGTTCCATTCTGTTCCACTCTACTCTACTCTACTCTACTCTACTCTACTCTACTCTACTCTACTCTACTCTACTCTACTCTACTCTACTCTACTCTACTCTACTCCAAGATATTGATATTCCTGTGCAAATAAGAAGAGTGAAAATGACTGCTTGGGCAGTAGTTATTAAAAATTTCTTTGTGGCTCTGAGGCTAGGAGTGACTTGAGCTGGAGGAGAAGTCATGAGACTGCATCCCTCAAAAATGGCTAGTAAACCATCCTTTGCTACAACAAGTGGGACATGAGGATGACCCTGTATTGTTTAATGACTACTGTTCCAGAATTGAACTTGGGCACTGGTCAGTGCATTTCCTTCTTTGGCATTCGAGAGGAATGAACAGGAGAACTTGATACTATCAGCACCCAGTGTATGATGACCTCCCTCAGCAGTTGAATGGAGAAAATAAATGGCAGAGGAGACACAAGTCAGCCATGATCTATGTGCATGCCAGATATGACTGAATCCAGGTAGAACACTAGCGCAAATTACTGCACCTTCCAGGCAGTTTTGAAGGACACTTGATGAATAGTACTGAAACCTCCAAGAAGTCTAAGAAAACCAGTAGAGTTTCATTTGCCATATTCAGTAAAAGGAATGTAGGTCATCCACCATGGTGACTGGTCTTAGTCAAATTGAAATGGGTCCTGGTCATCAGTACCCTCTAAAGGTTTCTTAGACATTGCTAAACAGGGAAAAGACACCATCATTTTCCAGACCTTCTTTAGCTTCAGCCATGAGAGAGAATCCTGGTGGATGATAAGTCTTTGTCTTTCAATACTCCCCAATTGGGCTTTCACTTCATTATGAAAAACCACTGAGCTCACAATGTTCAGGTCAGCTCCTATGTCTTCGTTCTTCTCCAAGTACAGTTTCTCATGGGAAATATTGCAAAACTCAGAAGGTTCCAGGAAGAGATGAAACTAGAGGGGAATTAATCCAGGAAAGTAGCTCTCTTATCTCATTTGCTCTTTTCACATAATCAAACTTTCAAACTTGTTTACAGCATAACAATTATAGGAACATCAACACTCCCACTGCCCAAAAATTCAGACCTTCCTTGTCAATCTCTTTTTGTTCAGAGATATTTGATATTTATTAGCAAATATGGAGACCTAGTGAGGAAATGATGAAATGATGAAAGGTTGCCCCAATATCTATTGTGAGACAAACTCTGCCATATATATATAAAGTTCTCTGGCTGACCACTTCATCCTTTTGAAGCCTGAAAAAGAAATTAGCTTTCCTGAACATTAATATATAGAGAGGATTTACTGGAGAGATGGAGAATTGGTGGAACACTGGGATAAAATGTCCATTATTTGAGTGGGAAGTAAAACTCTAATATGGAACTAGAATTTCATGAAGATGAATTTGAATAAATCCAGAGGAATCATACATAAACAGTTAAGCCAAGAGATTTTCAGGGGAAAAGATGTCAAATTTGTCAACACCCAATAACCATTTAACTTCAAGGACATGAAGCCCAGGTCCAAGAGTCTGTTGGATTCTGAGAAACCTTGAAAGAAGACACAGGGGGTCCAATTTGCCATGAAGAGAAGAGAGAATTGCACCCTCCTGATGACAATCAACTCTTTAATATACCTTCAACTCTGCAGTGAAGATGCTTCCCCCCACACACACTATGCTGTGTGTCTGGGAGACTTCTCCAAATCCAACTCTGGAGCCTAGTCAAATTGTTTAAATTCAACGTTCTTAGATTGAAAGACCAGTTTGCTCACGACTGGAGGAATTAGTTGAGAAAAGATGAATGAGAATGGCTAGAAAAAGATAGAAAACCATAACTGCACAATATTGAGGAGAGGAACTAGAGGACAGGAGAAGAAGCCACAGAACATTTGTGAATGTCTGGGAACAAGACAGGAATGGAAAGACAGTCAAGTCCAAAAATGAAGGAAGTGTAGTCTTGGGGTGAGGATCTCTGGATAATTGAGTCACATCTGCCATTTTCAATCATGTATCAAAGTCTGTAGACAGTTTCACCCCACCTGGGTACTTGGCCTACAAAAGTGTGGTTGTGTAGAGAAAAAAGGAAGTTGACAACAAGCAGAATGGAAGCTGTAATCACTGTCTGGAATGTACAATTATTACAGGCAAGTAAGAGGACTATCAATCAACTGATAGTCAACTGATCCTGTTCTGTTAAACTGCCAGGACCAAAAGCTATGGGGAGCAGCCCATTTTCATGTGATTCCTACCTAGAGCTTGGCCTGGAAGTTGGTAGCAACAGAAGAGGAACAACCAACTGAGGCATCACCTACTGTAAAATCAATCTATGTAAACATGCTATATACCTACACACACACACACACATAAACTTCATATATATTTATAGATATAAATATTAATACATAGCGGAAAGAGGAAACCTGAGAATTCACAAGGTTGATGCTATATGGAACAAAACTGTGACTGAATCTGGATGTTCTACTTCAGATACCACGAAGTCTCGTCCTGGAAGGTAACATGGAAAACAGGTCGTGAAGAGGATGTGTAGTGTCCCATACAATAATAATAACAATAACAACAACTTTATTGTCACTTTGAATGTACACCAATCGGCATACACCAAAATGAAATTTTGTTTCATACAACTCTCAAAGAGCCACCACCTCCGATATACACTCCTTGTTCGTGGCTTCCAGCTGAAGTTTCAGATCGTCCATTTTAATCTCTAGGGAGTGAACGATGGCAAACAGGACAGATGGAAACAGAGTTACAATCCTGTGAACCTTGCTCAAGCATCGTTTATATCCTATGTCCTAGACTGCTAGGCTGCATTAACAGAGGGATAGAATCAAGATCACGTGACGTGTTAATACCACTTTACAATGCCTTGGTAAGGCCACACTTGGAATACTGCATCCAGTTTTGGTCACCACGGTGTAAAAAAGATATTGAGACTCTAGAAAGAGTACAGAGAAGAGCAAAAAAGATGATTAGGGGACTGGAGGCTAAAACATATAAGGAACGGTTGCTGGAATTGGGCATATCTAGTTTAATGAAGAGAAGATCTAGGGGTGACATGATAGCAGTGTTCCAATATCTCAGGGGCTACCACAAAAAAGAGGGAGTTAAGCTATTCTCCAAAGCACCTGAAGGCAGGACAAGAAGCAACGGACGGAAACTAATCAAGGAGAGAAGCAACCTAGAACTAAGGAGAAACTTCCTAACAGTTAGAACAATTAACCAGTGGAACAACCTGCCTCCAGAAGTGGTGAATGCTCCAACACTGGAAGTTTTTAAGAAGAGACTGGGCAGCCATTTGTCTGAAATGATATAGGGTTTCCTGCCTCAGCAGGGGGTTGGACTAGATGATGTCCAAGGTCCCTTCCAACTTTATTATTATTATTATTATTATTATTACTTGTATGGGAGTAATGCAATATGACAGGATGCTCTTGATCATCCCTCTGTAGAAAGTGGTAAGGACAGGGGAAGGAAGATCATTCTATTGAAAGTAATAGAATGAAATTTAGAAGAGAGACAAGTGTAAAGATCTCAGCTTAAGAGAATATAAAGGACATGTACAGGTAAAGGATGAGGGATATCTCATTTGATAACAATATTTGTGAAAAGTATCTCAAGTAATAGTGGGTTACATACCGAATGCTCACAACCATTGATCAGAAAGAACTGGACAAGACAGCAAGCACATCAAAAAAAGAAGCAAAAACCACTGGAAAAGCAGAAAGGGGTTGAGATGGTTCCTCTTCCTCTCTCTTTGGATTCCTGCTCAGAAGGAATACATTTGGTGGATCCTTGTTGAAACCCCATACCTGCCATGGCTGCAGCCTTGGAGCTCCCAAATTCTCTTTGCCCTCCTTCTTTCTCCTCCTGGATCTGGAGGAATATGCAGCATTCAAGGCATGGGCCAGAGTCTTAACTATATTGTAAACATGGTGGTCATTTGAAATCATGTCCCTGCCTTTTTCCTGCTGGGTCTCCAGTGGTGCTTTCTGTGTGCATCTTCTTCGGCCTTTGACAGAAAAGATGTGCTTTGAGAAAGAACATTTAAAGATCTTATATTTAAACTGACATTCCACATAGAGATTTGATTCAAAGGCATCATCCTTTGGCCTTTTTTTATCCTGAATAGCAAATTTCCAAATACTATGGACATATTTCATAAATGTCCGACTCAGCATTGAAAATGGAGCCACATTTGTGGCAATCCAGACTTTCCCTTCAATGGGTCCTGGCAAAGCTTCAAACATTGCATGGACACGGATAACTCCATTCATGAGGTTACCATATTCTATAAAGTAAACAAAGACATTGACTTGTCTCCACTTGGAAAAGGGTTCCCCGGGTGGTATTTCATTTCTACTCACTGAGAATCGGTGTGATATAACAACACAAATTCCATTCCTGACAAACTCAGGAGTCAAAGTCCTGATGAAATTCTCTCCATTGTCTATGTCAAAAGCAAAGAGACCAATCAAATTCCACCTGAAATAAAGGAGCAGTCGGACAATTCCTGGATACTGGATCCCTTCTTTGGGGGCCATCCGGTGGGAAAAGGGGAAATTACTTTTATCACTCAGATCTTCTGAAACAAGTTTATAGCTGATCTGAGAAAAAAAGGAAGAACATATGTGGTCAGATCAAGTTGAGAATGTTAGGGTTTTATTCATGCTATTAACATCTTTGGGTAGAAAATTAACTAGTTTGTAACTAGTTTGTGGCTTATATGCACCAGAAACATACAGCATACTCCATTTAATCCTCCAGGAAAAGATTGAAGGCAAACGAGGTCCAGATAGAAGAAGAACATCGTGGCTTCAAAATCTAAGGGACTAGTTTGGACAAAACTCAGCAGCACTTTTTCGTGCGGCTGCTGATAAAAACAGGATCGCCAACATGATCACCAATGTCCGATAATGGAAATGGCACAAGAAGAAGAAGAAGTGGCTAATATGTTTGCTAATATTTTAATATCTGATTAATGCTAGTGCTCATGAGGAATCTATAATACCTAATTGGTGTTAACCAACTGGAGTTAACCAATTATGGTTTAGGCCATAATAGCTGTAGATAAGACAATTTATTGGCATTCTTTTCAGGAATCAGCGATTGAAAATATTCTTTTGGCTAGCATGGACAAGGAATCAAAGATAAGGAAGGTTGCTTCAGAGTTAAGGTAACTTTCAGCATATAAATCAATCATGGTTGTAACCTACAAGTTTACCTAGGAGCCTGTAATCTAAATTAATGCCATCTCCTATCACAGGTTTATTGTATTTTGCAGCACACAGGTTTGAGGGATTGACAAACAAATGAAAATCCAATAATCCTGCAAACCCCCTTTTTGCAGGCCAAAACCAAAATACAAACAAGAAGATCCTTTGGACACAGAGTCTCTCCTGGTCCTTTTTACTTCCTGCAATTTCACAACTGCGAACACCACAGAGAAGAAAATTGGAACTATCCCTCACCCACACACCCTACCCACTCATTATTATGTCAAATAAAGAAATACACACAAACCTGTGGGATTTTGTAGGTGTTTCCCATGGTTGACATTTGGAAAGTGATGTCATTTCTAGCTCCATCAAGAAGTGCTAAGAGGTTGTCCTTCCTTCCGCAACTGTTAGCTTCTCCAGTAGATAGCATGTTCAGCAAGGCATCTAAAGTGCCAAAGAGGTTCCTGTAGTTGTAGTGGATGTTGTAGCCAAGTGTGAGATTGTGCAATAGCTGGGAATTTTTGTTGACCACTTCAGTGGCAAATATGAAATGTAGGATTCTTGGCAGATCTTCATATACAGTACTGTAAAAATGTTCATGTTATCAACATCACCCTCACCAGCCACAAAAACTATTATTAAGCTAATACTTATCCAAATACAGAGAAGAAGGATAATCATCTATCACCATTTCATTTTTATGAGAACGTGTGTCAGAGATAGTCTTCCCCCAGGATGAACAGTCACAAATATATATTTGTAGTAAAGGTAGATCTTGACTTACAACAGTTCATTTAGTGACCATTTAAAGTTACAACGACACCGAAAAAAGTGACTTATGACCATTTTTCACACTTATGACTGTTGCAGCATCCCCATGGTCATGTGATTTACTTTTGGATGCTTGACAACTGGTTCATATTTATGATGGTCACAATGTCCCAGGATCATGTGATCCCTTTTTACAACCTTCTGACAAGCAAAGTCAATGGGGAAACCAGATCCACTTAACGATCGTGAGAATAGAATAGAATAGAATAGAATAGAATAGAATAGAATAGAATAGAATAGAATAGAATAGAATAGAATAGAGTGGAGTGGAGTGGAGTGGAGTGGAGTGGAATGGAACGGAACGGAACGGAACGGAACAGAATAACAGAGTTGGAAGGGACCTTGTAGGTCA
>NW_015388111.1:201915-203199 GCF_001527695.2 Protobothrops mucrosquamatus | reverse complement strand
GCCGTCCTGCCCGTTTGGCTGAGGACGCAATGGGGCCGCCACCACTGGAGCCGCTGCCTCCTGTTCTGCTCCCCCTCCCTGCTTGTTCGGCTGAAGATGCGATGGGGGGGCGGCCGGGAGCTTCTACCTTCCGTCCTGCTCTCCCCGCCCGTTCGGCACCATCTGCCTTTCATTCTCTCTCTCTCTCTCTCTCTCTCTCCTAACCTGGAGGGAGAGGGAGAGAGAGAGAGAGAAAGAGGAAAGAAAGAGAAGAGAAAGAGAGGAGAGAGGGAAAGAGAAAAAGTGGA
The DNA here is from genome assembly GCF_001527695.2 of Protobothrops mucrosquamatus. Taxonomy (NCBI): domain Eukaryota; kingdom Metazoa; phylum Chordata; class Lepidosauria; order Squamata; family Viperidae; genus Protobothrops; species Protobothrops mucrosquamatus. The sequence continues at coordinate 202,912 of NW_015388111.1, read as the reverse complement.
AAGAGAAAGAGGGGAAAGAGAGAGAGAAAGTTAGAGGAAAGAGAGGAAGAGGGGAAAGAGAGAGAGAAAGTTAGAGGAAAGAGAGGAAGAGAAGAGAAAGAGGAAAAAAAGAAAAAGAGAAAAAGAGAAAAAAAGGAAAGAGAGAAAGAGAAGAGAAATAGAGGAAAGAGGAAAGAGGGAAAGAGAAAGAGGAAAGAAAGAGAGAAAGAAAGGAAAGAGAGGAAAGGAAGAGAAAGAAAGAGGAAAGAAAGAGAAGAGAGGAAAGAGAGAGGGAAAGAGAAAGAGAGAGAGAAAGAGAGAGAGGAAAGAGAGAAAAGAAAGAAAAAGAGGAAAGAGAAAGGGAGAGGAAAGGGAGAGAAAAGAAAGAGAAAAAGCAAGAGGGAGAGGAAAGAGAAAAAGAGAAAAGAGAAAAAAGATTGAGAAAGAGAAAGGAAAGAGAAAGAGAGAAAGGAAATAGAAAGAGAAGAGAGGAAAGGGAGAGGAAAGAAAGAAGAGAAAAGAGAGAAAGAGGAAAGAGAAAGAAAAGAGAGGAAAGAGGAAAGAAGGAGAGGAAAGAGAAAGGAAAGAGAAAGAAAGCGAGGGGGAGAGGAAAGAGAAAAAGAGGAAAGAAAAAAGATTGAGAAAAGAGAGAGAGGAAAGAAAGAGGAAAGAGAAGAGAAAGAGGAAAGAGAAATAAAGGAAAGAGAGAGGAAAGAAAGGAAAGAGAAAGGAAGGAAAGAGGAAAGAGAAGAAAAGAGGAAAGAAAGGAGAAAGAGAGGAAAGAAAGTTAGAGGAAAGAGAAAGAGAGAAAGAGGAAAAAGAAAGAGAGAGGAAAGAGAAAGAGGGGGAGAGGAAAGAGAAAGAGAGAGAGGGGAGAGGAAAGGGAAAGGAAAGAGAGAGAGAGAGAAAGAGGAAAGAGAGGGAGAGGAAAGAGGCATAAAATAATTCATTTGCATTTAATTGTAATGGTTCAAAGAATGTTCGGAAAAATGTTCGGCCCTCCAGCACGTTCACTTCA